>NC_056727.1:188198380-188498380 GCF_019279795.1 Protopterus annectens
ATACAACAACACTACTCACACTCTGTCTGTAGTTCTGGAACCTCCTACAGATATGTAGCTGGCCTGAGTGTGCAGGTTCTCTTGTAAGAGGTATTGCTACCTGCTGTCTGTAACACTGCTGCCCACACACATGAAGGATGTCCACCATACAGGAAAGGTAAAGGGACCACATGATATATGGATTTATAGTAGTTGGTTGCCATGACAGTGGTAATTGGAAGTGCTACACAGCATGCTGCATGCAGGTACCAAGTGGAGGAATCTGACTGGTGCAGAAACCATCACCAAATTATGTGCATCACCTACAAAATCCATGATGCAATCTATTCAAAGCAGCTCAATCCATTTACTGGAGAGAGACCAAGATAGATAGAGAGAGAGAGTGAGTGAAAGTCAAAAACAAACACAACAAAAAAAAATCCATCCAGCAAACTATCCAGAAGAGACATCATTCCCACAAAAGATATGTGAAGTATATATGCATGTAATTGACTGTAGTACTTGGTCCATAATAATGGGATAGATGATGTGGAATGATTTATATGTGCCATAAGGTGTTGTTGTTGTAATGATGTTCAGCTGAGCAACTGCTATGGACAATAGTGTCTGTCGCTGTGAGTAGTGAGCCATACCCATCAACTGTGCAGAGCAGCACTGACTGACAAGATGTAAGTCATCATAGTATGTGTTGTGTAATGGGAAGCATGTTTATTCCTGTGTCCAATAGCTGGTGGTGGAAGTAATGCCATAATGATGGACACATGGGTTCCACAGCCCACCTTTTGCAGGATACTCAGGTTAATCTGTATTGTAGCATGCTGGGATGCCATAGATTCATAGGTTCATACTAGGCTATCTGCCCTAGGGCATTTATAAGCCTAGCCAGAGTATGTTTGGCTTTCGCCACCCATTTTAAATTAATTTTGCTATGCCCCTTTTCGAGGTTAGTATACTGTGCCTCTGTCTAACAGTGACACAGAAGTGATACCCAGGGTAAACCTACGATCTCCCATCCACTCATCAAGATTCCTCTTGAAAAGAGAAAATGAGGGACTCTGCCTAACCTGGACTGGGATTTTATTCCAGAGTGAAGGGAGCCTCTGGGTTATGAATCTGTCCCTCCAGCATGTCCTATTTATTTCAGTGCTGAGGTTCAAGTCTCTCGAGCGTGTAGCTCGATGGGATTTGGATTTTTTGAGGTGCAGCATGTCCCTTAATTCCGGGTTGGACATGGCCTTATACGTCAGGCACAGGTCACCTCTGAGCAGGCGGTATGCCACTGAGTAGAGCTGGAGTTTCTTTAACCGGCAGCATATGGCATCTGTTTGTGCCCTTTGATCCTCTTGGTGAGGTACTTTTGGGGTCTTTCCAGTTGCTGCAGGTGTTTGGTAAGGTACATCCCAAAGGGGCATTGTACTCAATTATGGGCCTGATGAGGGATGAGTAAAGAGGCACGATGACCTCCCTAATCTAGATGTGAATCCCTTCATGATTAGGTGGGCTATATAAAATGTTTTTCTAACCACTTTGGCCACGTGGTTGTCAAATGAGAGATTGCTATCAACTTGGGTCCCCAGGTCCCTAATTACTTCTTCTGTACTTAATGGATTACCACCTATGTGGTAATTTGTGGGCACTGTTTTTGCCAAAGGGATGACTATACACTTTTGGCGTTTAGCTTGAGGCCATGGCTCTGGCACCAGTTGTCTGTTTCTATGAGGCCCTTTTGGAGGATGCTTGTGTTGGCTGGAGAGTCGATTATGGCGCCCAGTTTGCAGTCATCTGCGAACTTGGTCAGCCACAGTCCTTCCGTGTTGGCCTGTACCTCCAAGAAATATATACCAAACAAGAGAGGTCCCAGGACTGAGCCTTGTGGGACGCCACTTGTAACTGGTTTGGAGTCTGACATGGCTCCAGCAATTCTAACCATGTGGGTTCTGTCCTTGAGCCAGTTTGCAACCCATCTAGTGACATAGGGGTTTATATTTAAGCTGGTGAGCTTATCATAGATATGTAATACGGTTACCTGCAATTTGGCCCTACATATACCCCCTAATGTCAGGCTGTGTCCATATGTGGCACCTGTCTGTGTTGTAGCAAGGCAGAATAGTGCAGCTGTGCAGGAAGGTGTTGTGAGATTGTGGACCTGTTGTCTGAATGTACCCCATATACAGGTATGCATATGTGTATGTATATATATATATATATATATATATATATATATATATATATATATATATATATACATGTATGTCCACAAATATACAGATACCCATGTGTAGACATAATATACATAAACACATATATAAATCATATATATCTACACACACACACATATATATATATGTATATATATATATATATATATATATATATATATATATATATATATATATATATATACCTATATGCACATGCCTACATATATACAAACACACACACAAACATATATGTATGTAAATACATGTCCCCTATAGTACTACCACAGTGCTGCATGCTATGTGCAAGTGAACAGCACACATAGTAATACACACAGATATCTACAGCTGTCAGTGTGTGCAACTTGGCTGGGTATGTCACATGTGAACTCCTTGTTGGGACCACATTGCTCTTGTCTGTGAAGTAGGGAATGAGAATATGGGGAAGTATGGCAGGTATAGTTGTGGAGGTGGTGAGGGTTGGTAGATATAGAGGAAAGTCTACAGGGGTGGTATGTGACACACATTCATAGATTCATAGGTAGGTACTAGGCTATTGGCCCTAGGGCCTATATAAGCCTAGCCAAAAGGTACCCTGGCTTTCGCCACCCAAGAAAATTATTTTCCTGTGCTACTGTTGAGAAGAGCCACAGAAGTGATCCCCGGGGTGAATTTCCTTTCTCCCATCCAATCATCAAGATTTTTCTTGAAGAGTGCTAATGAGGAGCTTCATTTGATATAGATAGGTAGTTTGTTCCAGCGTATGGGAAGTCTCTGGGACAGAAATCTATCCCTCCATCATGTTCTGTTTATTGTGGTGACAAGGTTTAGGTCCCTAGAGTGTGTAGTTCATAGGGATTGTGATTTCTTTAAGTGCAGCATGTCTAAAAGCTCTGGGTTTGACATAACTTTGTGTGTTAGGCAGAAATCGCCTCTGAGAAGGCGATATGTGATGGAGTAAAGCTGCAGTTTTTTGAGACGGTCTGCGTAGGGCATCTGTTTGAGGCTGGTAATCCTCTTTGTGAGGTATTTCTGTGGCCTTTCCAGTTGTTGTAGATGTCTTGTGAGGTACATACCAAAAGGGGCATTGCACTCTATAATGGGTCTAATGATTGATGAGTAGAGGGGAACAATGACCTCTTTTATCCTGGATGAGAAACCTTTTGTGATGAGGTGTGCCACGTAGAAGGATTTCCTGACTACTGTGGCGATGTAATTATCAAAGGAGAGACTACTATTCACCTGTGTCCCAAGGTCTCTTATCACACTTTCAGTGTTAAGTAGACTACTGCCTATGTGGTAGTTCATGGGTACAGAGTTTTTACCAAAGGGGATGACAATGCACTTTTTGGCAATGAGCTTGAGGCCATGGCTTTGACACCAGGCATCTGTCTCAGTAAGGACCTTTTGTAGGATGTCCACATCTTTTGGAGTTTTGATTATGGCTCCTAGTTTGCAGTCATCTGTGAACTTCATTAGCCAAAGACCTTCTGTGTTGGCCTGTACTTCAGAGAAGCAGATACCAAACAGGAGAGGACCCAGGACTGAACCCTGTGGTACTCCACTTGTCACTGGTCTGAAGTTGGATTTGGAGTCTGCCACTATCACAGTGTGGGTTCTGTCAAAGAGCAAGTTGGCAACCCATCTTGTGACATAGGGATTTATACCTAGTTTAGTGAGTTTATCTATAATTCCAGAGTGGGGGATGGTGGTGAAAGGCTTGGCGAGTTCTAGATAGGCTGTGTGAACCACCTTACCCTCATCTATGGCTTTCGTGACTGCTTCAAAGAAGTCTATCAGGTTTAGGAGACATGATCTGCCTTTTACAAACCCAAACTGGGTGGGGTCCTGAGTTTGGAGATTACCAATGTCATTGTTTATAGTTCCATAATGATACATTCCATAGCCTTGGTGACCAGGCTCATTAGGCTAATGGGGCAGTAGTTTCCAGGGTCTGTGGTAGCTCCCCCTTTGTGGAGTGGGATAACCGTCACTTTGCACCATTCAGTGGGCACATAGCCTGAGGTGAGGCTATGATTGAATATGGTACTTAGGTGGGGTGCCAGTTATTTCTGTAGTTCATGTAGAACACAGCCTGGGATGTTGTCAGGTCCCATGGATGCTGTGTTCTTGGCTTTGGATAGTGTGTTTTTTACCTGGGCAGCCATGATTACAGGAACTTGCCATTCTTCTGGTACAGAGCTGGGCCCTTTAGGGGATGACAGGGGGGTAAAGTTAGCACTGAACCTATCTGCCAGGATGTTGGCAATATCAGTTTGTTCTGTATATTTAGTGCCATTGTGCTGTAACTCAGAGCAGATCTGAGTGTTGCCATTGAGATTCTTGACATAGCTATAGAATGCTTTGTGGTTGTCTTTAGAGTCAGTGGCAATTTTGTTTTCATGACTAGCTTTGGAGGATTTTATGAGGGATCTCAGCTTCTTACTGAGGCTGACCAGGGAGTTTCTCCAATCATGGGATTTTACTCTTCTTTGCAACAGTTTCTTTCTTCTGTTGTAGAGTTTGTTTATGGCAGGGGACCACCAGATTGGCTTCCTTTTTTTGGAGGATAGCATCTTGGTTCTGTTAGGGATTGCATGATCCATGCACTCGTGTAAGTGCTTATAAAGTGCATTTGTGCAGGATTCAGCAGTCATACCTCTATTGTCCATCACCATGGGTGTCGTGAAGTTTGCCACTTCTGTCTTAAGAAACGTGAAGTTAGCAATGAAGAATTTTTTTACTGTGGTTTCCCTAATGGGGGTGGGGGAGGGATGTGGACGTCTAGGGTGATTAGCTTGTGGTCGGATCTGACCAACGAAGAATTGATCTCTGGTGTGGAGCACCGGTTGCCCATGTTGGTAATAACCAGCTCTAGGATATTGCTTCCCCTGGTGGGGGTGTGGATAAGTTGATCCAAGGCATTGGAATTTATGAATTCCAGAAAATGTTGAGCACAAGAGTTGGTACATGAGTAGGTTTCCCAGTTAATGGTAGGGTAGTTGAAATCACCAATTATTAGGGTGTTAGGTTGTACCCTAATATTTTCCAGTGTATCAAAAAATGAGGATCGGGAATCCTGGGACATGGTGGGGGATCTGTAGCAAGCTACAATTTGGATTGAGTTCTTGCCCAGAGTTAGTTGCACTTGAATAATCTCGGATGCATTATGCTGAGCAACTAGCCTGGAGGTGTGGATATCCTTAATGAATATGGACACGCCTCTGCCTTTAGTGTTTCGGTCCAGGTTAGGTGGCCGAAAGGTGTGGTATGAATTATAGCCTGGTACTGCAGGGGTACTCTCTGGAGCCTTGAACCAGGTCTCTGTCACTGCACAGATGTCAATGTTCTCCATTTTAAGGAGTGCCTCGAGTAAGTGCATTTTGAGGTTTAGACTTCTAGCATTGAGTTGCAATACCCTCAGATTCTTCTTGCTTGCATCTGTTACGGTGGTGAATTTGTCATTTGAACCTTGCCTAAAAAAGGCACTATAAGGGTGGCTGGAGCCTTAGCCAGTATCTGGAATCCCAGGGGTGACAGGTGCAGGCCATCTCTGGCAAAGCAATGTGGTTTGTCGATCATGTCAGCACAGACAGACAGATACTAGATCCCCTAAGAATGACACCAGAAGCTTAGCTAATTGTTGAAGTCAATCATTTTGTCTTTGTACTGTGGTAACATTCTGGGTGATGGCAGGATGCTATTCAGGGCTAGGGTCATACCTGTCTGGGCTACAAGGTCGGACAGCTCCTCCATGTCCCTTTTCATGTAGTCCAAGGAGGTACGTCTCAGGTCATTCACACCAACATGGACAATAACAGAGTCATATTTGTACTTGTTGTGGAGTGACCTGAGTGCATGCGTTATGTAGCAGATCCTGGCACCCGACAGGCAGCTGACAGTAACTTTCTCCTTGTTTAGCCTGGTGAGTGGAACATCAGTGTGCCTGACTATAGAGTCACCTATGGACTAGAGTGTTGGGTACGTTGTTATGCCTTATGGGCTGTGGTTGAGTGGCACACTGAGTTTGTGGGCTATGTATCATTTGGGTTGTGTTGGGGGGTGGAGGTTGCTTGTGTTTCTGCTTTGGAGGTCCCTGTTGCTTGGGCATTTTTTTACTGAGAGCCTCCACGAATGTGGTGTGTGTTTTATTTTTCTATGTGTGTGTTTTGGTGGTGTAGGTTTTGAGGGACCATGTGCTGAGTGTGGTGTGGTGCAAGTGTTTACCTTCTCCTCTTGACTGTCTAGTCCAGTCTTAGGTGAAGAGAGCTTTGCTTCCAGTTTGGCTATATAAGTGCATCTCTCACAGGTTGTAGTGTTGGGTGGTAGGAGGAGAGGGTTGTCTGTGTACATGAGGCAATTACTGCATTGCCCTAAGATGCCCAGATTCATCAGGTAGACAGGAAAAAACACCGGGAGCTGACGCTTAGAAATGCCTGGATAGGTGCTTATTTGTTAAGTACTAGAAACTGTTTTCTTCTAGACAGTGAGGAAAGCTGAGTGCTGTAGTAATTTGTAGCTTATTTAGTGCTTACAATAAGTTCTGAACAAGTGCTGAGCTCAAAGAAACAGACTTGAGTGCTGAAACAAAAAAATTGGCTAGTTCTAAGAAACAAAATTAAGCTAGAAGGCTTCTCTCCAACACAGAAAGGCTTGGGGGCTTAGAAGCCCACAAATAGTCCTAAACACAGCAAATCTGTATCCAGACTAGACTACCCACAGGAAAGGCAGGAAACAAAGCTTAGATTTTTTTTTTTTTTTTTTTTAGTGGAAAGAGAGAAAGGAGGAGCAGAAACTAAGCTGATTGGCCTTCTCAAATGTTCTCCCTGTATTAGGTAGAATGAGGTAATGACACTAGACTGGGAGGAGGGTCCCAGATCAAACTTACAGTAGGGGTGGGCAACTGCAAAGCCACCAACTATAAGAACAGCATACCAATAAGGAGGGAGTGTGGGAAACAAACTGCAGAAATGTTTCTCACAGCAGAAAAGCAGCAGTGAACCTTTAAATGAAAGTTTTAAACAGCTAAAGGAGCCGCTAGAGAAAGCTTTTAACTGCAAACAAGTTATCAGAATCAAACAACCCAACAGATGTTTAATAAAAGTGGACAATTTCCAGTTAACACCTCACACACAGTGAAACTAGCTAGAAAAATATACAGTACACAAAGTGCTATAAATAACTCAAAAGAATAAGCAAAAAAACAGGATACTTAATGTTATATATTATAGATCTGAGTTTGCTCAGTGTCCTTCCTTCGATTAGCTCAGTGTGAAATGGCAGAAACACTCACAACTTAACTTCTTAGGTAACAGAAAGTTGAAACCTGAGACAACTTTTAAGAAAGAAAAAGCTCAAAAGAACCAATGAGGTGCTTAGTCTAAGCTGTAGTCCAGGTGACCTCAGTCAGCCAATGACCTTAAACAATTCTCTCTCAGTGAAATGCCTGATGGCTTTGGCTAAACCAAGATGTCCCTGAATATGTGCTCAGACACACAGCCTCCACAAACACTAGGCCCAAATACAAGCCTGAATATGGACAATGCTACAAATACCCACACTACATAGAAACAAACTGCAGAAATGTTTCTCACAGCAGAAAAGCAGCAGTGAGCCTTTGAATGAAAGTTTTAAACAGTAAACACCCTGGATGGTGTGTGTCATCTGTGATGTGGAATCCCCATGGGCCCCAATATGGGCACAATGAGAACAAGTCTCCCATCCACTGCTACTTACAACAGCAGTCCATGTCCTGAACGTGCCTGGTCTGGAAGCTAAGCAGGAGGAGCATGTGTATCCTGTGAATGTGTACTGGGTGCCTTAAGGTGATGTAGCAAATCCCACATGTGTCTGTGGAGCCCGTTATGGAACAGACCTTGGACCTGACCTCGGGGGACAAGATCATGTCTATGTGTGCCCCTGGGGGGGCAACATCCCCTGAGCTGATTCCACCTAGAATTATTATTCTAGTATTGCTAGACCAGTACATGAGGAGGCCCCAGGGTGGGTCCCACATGTGATGTGGCCTGGTAACATGGGCAGATGAGTTTGATGAGGTGATTCTGCTGGCCAGTAGTACATAAACATGCTATTGTGTCACTGTTATAGAACAAATGTGGGTAGTAATAGTCTACACAATCCTGGAGCATGTCCAACAGCATGCATAGATATCCCCAATAATGCAGAATGTCAGATGTGCAGCAATCACATAGCAAGCATACCACAGACATATATGAAACCATAGTGGCCCTGACAATGGCATGCAGCTGAATAGTCTGTAACAGGCCAGCAATGATAGTGTCCACACAGGGAATATGGCTACAAACACATTGCACAAAGTGTGGTACAATACAATATTTGTCCCACTGGTGAGTAAGCTGTAACCATACCTGTTGAGTTGTGTGTACAGTTTGTTGTCGCTGATATGGTGGGGGGTGACAGTGATGTGTATTAAGAATTGTGGTAACCTTGTGTGTTGCATGACTTGCTCACACCTGTTTCCATCTTTATGTCTTTCAGGCAAGATGTCACATGGAAGGTTGCCAGCTTACTCATCTGCTGAGAACGACATTGTGGTAAACCACCTAATCCAGCACTACCCTGTCTTGTTTGGCTGAGCTTCCCATGAGCAGCAGGAATGGACCGCCCTATGGAATGACCTAGTCCACAGGGTCAATGATGTCAGACTGCACAACCGCAGTTATGAGGAGGTCCGGCATGATTGTTCTGACCTGCTTCGCAATGCCCGTCGGCATACTGCTGCCATCCGAGGGGATCACCTCGCAACAGGGGGGGCCATGCCATCCATTTCCCCTGACACATGTGGAGGAGCTCTTATCCAGCCTTGTGGCACCTGCCCGTCCGCATAGCCAACAACTGCCAGACACCATGGTTGAGGTGGGTGCTACCCACACACCGGCTGAGCAGCATGCAGGTAAGGCCACAGGACACATCAGTAGACCACTGTTGTGTATATATCTGCATCTGTACAGGTAGATCATGCATATCTTACATGTCGTAGATATAGTTTGTTGCTGCATAGAAGTGATAAACAGATGTGCATATGTGGTAGTACTGTGGACATGTACTGTTGATGTATTGTAATGCTGCACCCACCCTGTAGCAATGACACAGGTGTGGCGACTGACTTTGCATGTCTCAGCCACTTATGTAGATCCTTCTGGTATACCGCCATGACCTACAGTAGGGACATGTTTGAAACATTACCCGTATACAGTGCATCTCCAGTGTATATACCTGTAGGACAATGGCAACTATTGCAGAGTTACACTATGGCATAACGTATTACTGTAGTCCACATTATCAGCTGGGACTAGGCTGTAACATGTGGTGTTCAGTGTATGGGACACTGCAAACTGACACACATGTGTAGGCCTTACTTGTCAAGCATCTGCAAAAAGGTTGTAGGTGGGGAGTGTCATCATGACACACCAGTGCACTGCAGCAGGGATCCTAAGGATGCTAAGAATGGCTGTATCTGCACATAGTCAGGTTCAGGATCTGTGGCAAACGTAACCCAGCTCCCACAGCAATAGTGATGGCAGTGTGTGAACACCAGGGAATTTGCACGAGTAGACCTTGCAATCATGCAGATTAGGGGGAAACGTGTAGGGCAGACTGAACATACACTGGCAAATGCAGATGGCCCATGCTAGTATACCTCTGCCAGGAGTAGTGACTGCTGTAGTGCACATAACAATAGGTGCAACAAACTGTCATGATAAGGGTGTGAAGACATATACCCACATGGAGTGTATGCATCGTGGTCAGCATCTGCACACCTGACACATTCCATAAACACTGCATGTGAAAGCAGAGGACATATAACACATGTACTGTTAATATATGCGGTGATGTGGTCCCATGGCAGATCAAGGAAGGGTGCATCATATCAATAAGGGTGTGTACACTCCCCATATCCATGGTATGCTCTGAGGGTTGTCAGTGTAATAGTATTGGATTGGTCATACATGGTCCACTGATGTTGAGAGCTGTAAATCAGATATCAGGCATTCACAAATTACATCTGTCCATATATTGTCCCAGGAATGTGTTACTGAAAAACATAGGGGCTGGGAGCATTATAGCTGACATAACTGACACAGTACTACACATTCAGCAATGGGTTGTACACCTGTGAGGTGTGGTGCACAGTACATGGCAGGGTGCAGAACAGGTGCACAGTAATACTGTGTACATGGGTGCAGTGGTATCCAGGGGAAGGGGCATCACCTAGTAACACAACACATGCATCACACAATTGTATAATGTTGCTAGCATGGATTGACTATAACTACACTGCATGCTGTTGTGTACCATATGTTATGCATGTTGACAGATGGGTAATAGGAGGACTGTGTGTACTATCATTGTGCAACCTCACCTCTATGTGTGTGTGCATCCTGGTGGGTGGTTAGTTTGTCTGTAGGGTCATTCTGGTGAAGTGGAGGGAGGTTGATGCATGTAGGATGCGTGTGTGCATGTGTGTGTTTGTGTGGGTGTCCATGTATGCACATGTGGGATTGTGGGGTTATTCATACAGCAGCACCTCCCTTTAGGATCGTGCAGTACATGGACATGAACTGCCACATGACACAATAGGAATACTTGTCATGTATGTAATCACAGGACAGCTGATAGTATAATAAGGTCTGTAGCATGGAACAGGCATTGAGAGGGAAGGTAGACCCGGGTATACCCTTAATATCACATTCAGCAGAGAGGTTACTGACAACCCACATATGGAGCACTACAGATGCATTAGGGAATTACTAGACAACACCAGGGAGTGTATCCATATATTAAAGTTATCACATGATAGGCTGATTGAACAGCATATCTGGCATGTACTGAGCAATACATACACATGACACTCCAGTGCATGATATTATGGAGTGAACATAGTAGCCCCTTACATATAGGGTCCATGCTCATGATGCCTGGGTGAACACTGAATGACAGCAGTGAGACCATGTAACACCACTCCACTCAGGTCAGGGAGGTAATGGAGTAACAGGTATTGTGTTGTGATCACTTGTCTAGGCATTTGGAGGAATGCTACATTAATGAGTGGTATCAATGAGTGTATGTTACCAAGTGTGATGCAGGATGGAGAACGCATGGGAATATACATGGCACTGTCTGTATAGTCACGGACAGGTAGTTATTAAGGTGGCGTGTGTGTGTGTGTGTGTGTGTGTGTGTGTGTGTGTGTGTGTGTGTGTGTGTGTGTATGGTTATGCAATGCTGTACAGGTCTTAAAGTGTGTTTATAGTTTTCCAGCACAAGTGGAGAGGTGGATCAGGGTCCCTCCTGCATGCAATCTGATGTTGGTGTCCATACAGACACCAAAGATGATGATAGTACTGCTGAGGCACATGTAGCGTTGTCAGGGGCCGAAACAGCACCAACATTTGACATCCCCCTTTTAGCCACCCCAACCCCGCACACAGTTTCAGTGGCTATAGATACCCCATCACAAGTGGCCATAGCAGAGGGACAGCTGGAATTTGGTGGCAGGGCACAGGAAAGTGTGGTAACCATGCCTACTGTGTCTGGTCACAGCAGGCATAGCCAGATGTCCGGCAGGGCATCACATAGGTAGATGTCTCAGGGTGCTCGTGGTAGGGCTGCTGGTCATCATGCCCCTGGCAGATGTGACACAACTGGTACCAG
Source organism: Protopterus annectens (assembly GCF_019279795.1). NCBI lineage: Eukaryota > Metazoa > Chordata > Ceratodontiformes > Protopteridae > Protopterus > Protopterus annectens. The sequence goes on from NC_056727.1 coordinate 188,210,275, forward strand.
CAGGCAGATGTTTCAGGCTGTCATGGTGGCACAGCCATGTATAGAATGTTACACCAGACAGGACCTGAGACTGCAAGGGGCTGGTCTCACAAATGCAAGCGACAACTTCCATGAACTGTCTGGTGCCATCCGTGCATATACTGAGCTCATGGATAGATGGTCTGGTGAGATGATGGTCCTCATTGACTGTGGTTTGTCCGTGCTTCAACGTGTGATGGGAGTGCAGTGATGGCTGTGTGGATGTATGTCAGCAATGCCAATAGCTGGCAGTCAATGTGGATGTGCTAGGACACCAAGGGGCTCCTGTAGTGGCGGTACCAGCCCCAGCACTGTGGGGGGGGGGTTCTGTCCACAGCACACTACAGCAGGCCATGAGCACGTGAACCTGGCCAGTCCCAGGAGGGACCCGGTTCCAGCAGACATCTGTCATCATCAGGGATAGAGTAGCACATTGAGGCCTATACCTGGATGTGCCCATGGAACCCCTGGCAGGCACAGTCCATGTGTCCATGGCTGGAGGCAGTGAACTGCACACCCTGCCAGGTATGGTCTGCTGTTGTCCATAAACACCTGTGTAGGGCAGCCACAAGGCAGAACTATGTGCATGCATACCCACATACTATACGAACACTCCTAGGGCAATCCCATACTTATACACACCACATCACCAAGCCCAATTCACCTCATTACACCCCTCACACACATGGTGTCAAATGTATGGCCCACCCTCGGCCTCTGGCAAACCAACAACACACCCTGTACATATGATGATACCTGTGCCACATCCCTGTCATCCATACCATCGATGCAGGGACAGGCTAATATGGTTCTGATGCACACGGTGACTGTACTACAATGTACCATAGTACTGCAGTGTAACATGTTGTCAGGCGTAAAGTGTAATGCATATATGTCAGGTAGTGTAGCCATCCAGCAATGATGCATTATAGCTGTTCGTAACACTGGTTGATCATGGTCTCTATAATGTTATCCATTTGTGCTGTAGGTGTACATGTGTCAGCATGAGGATGGTCTGCAGTCATATTCTACAACGGGGTATGGCACTGTGGTGACACCACGGCTGTGACATATCTGGGGTACAGTTGAACACATGTCACAGGTTTGTATAACAGTTATTGTCCATGCCACATGGACAGGTGACCCGCTGGGACGTGTATAATATGCAACCTGATATAAACCCATCCACATACATGCACACTCTTACTTGGCAACATTGGGACTAGACCCCCACCTAGGTATGTAGTGATACTGAAGTGTCTGGCTTTCATTGCACACACCACACAGCGTTTAGGGTGAAGTGTGTTCCAGGTTACATGTTACATGCAGAACATCCCCAGACATGTACAGTATGCTAACGGGGGGTGTAATGGGTGCATATGGACAATACATAGTGTGACATACCTTCATATACACATTAGCAGACACATAACAGGCAGACACACATCTGAGAAACCTAGGCCTATCGCTGCTAACTGACTTGCCTGTGTGTCCAATGTGTTAAAGGTAGGCTGCACACAGCACATGCATAACTGGACTGGATTGTAGTATCAGTTACCTGTATGGTTGATGGTGACAGTGATAACCATAAAGTGGTACATGGGTCATGTACCAGGTGTGCCCTAGTGTAATGACAGTGTACACAGCACCCACATCCCCCAGTGAATATTGTACTCTCTGAAACCCATGATGAAACTCTGACATACCCACCATCACACATTGCCCACAACCGCGATACAACCCACTGTATATCCCAACAGTGGTACTAAAGGGATAGGCATCTAATACACATGACACAGGCATAGTAGGGTGTTGCATTGTCATGCCTCACCTATGGGCAGCAACAACACTACTGTGTGGCAATGGGTATTGTAATAGCAGTATGTGGCCTTGGAATGCTGTATCCTACAGATATACAGACATGCACACTTACACACACTTGCCAGAATTCAATGGGTATCCCATGCCTATCAACCCATTTGTACAGCACTTTTGTGCTGGTACTGTAAGGTTCGTGTAGCCAGTATGGAGAGGAGCTTAACAGGGTACATGTAATGTCCCATACAGCAGCAGCCACAACTGACTATGGCAATGGGTGTTGCGGTGGTTGTGAAGGCCCTCATGGAATTCGCAAGTACAGGTGTGCTAACACACATACACTGCTATACTCTGTAATGCACATGTACACATGTGTCAGTACTGGGGTGCATTGTTGCAGGGGCCATAGCTGTGTACCTAGCTATTGTCCAAGGAGAGATGGGTTGCATAGGGGATGTGTGTACAGTGGTAGCCTGCCACCTGCCATGTGGCAGCAGGCAATCTATCGACAGACACTACTGTGGTGACCCACAGGGTGAGAGTGACATGCATCAGCCAATCCTTCAGGTGCCTCCTGCACACGGCCACTGAGGTGATCAAGTTGACATGTATGCAACATGCATTACAAGACATGATTAGTGTCTGTGATGGAGACCTGTACCCAAGCATGTTCTGTTGACTATGATAATGTAATGGAGGTACCCATGGCATGTGGAGCAAACAGGGTGCTGTCTCCTACATGTGTCATTTCTGACACAGCTGGGCAGACATGTCAGTGTTAATCAAGCTTAGGTTGTCTGTACATATCCCAGCTGGATACCTGCCACCTGCACATCTGTACAGGGACTGACAGTCATCAGCTTGGCAAGTAGTTATGCAGTAGGATGAATGAGTTGACAGATAGATGTTCGACAACAATATGTATGCCATAACTACATGTCAGAAGCCCTCACTAATGTGCTGTACAGACGGTAGTCTACAGTTACGTTCCACATGAATCATTATCCAGTAGGGGTTATATACTGTGACACAGCTCACACACCAGGGATACAACAGGGAGGCCCCAGAGTCCAGCTATGCCTGCAGGTGTGCATGTTGTCAGTACTATATTTAGCACTCTACTCTTGCCTGGGTAAGCAGTGTCAACAGTAGTACTGCCATGATACACTACATGCCAGTGTGACAGCATGTACCCTGGGCTACTACCCCTGTATGTAACACTTTGACATGGATAACAGTGCTGTAAAGACCTCATATATGTCTGTGTCCCAGACATGACACTCAAACCCCTTGCTATTGTAATGACAGCACATAGGCACATGTATTGTACATAGCATTACATACACTTATTACATATGTCATTACCCTGCTATGTTATCAGACTAGATGGTGTGAACTGGTTACCAGGGCTAAGCCATGCTTAGCAGGTGTCAGCATTGCTGCAATATAACAGCTAAGCTGATTTGCGCACTAGTAAGTGAAGCCTACACTGTGTAAGCGCCCGTATGTTTACCCGTAGCTTAGCACCGCTTAGTTTCACACAAACCCACACAAATGTGCTTAAAGCTGCTCAAAACTGCTTTAACCACTCTGTATATGACAGCCCTTGTTCTGCCCAGCAACAACTGAACAGCCCTTGCAGGGCATGAACCCAGGACCCTGTAGACTATAGTCACAACACTTAACCACTATGCCATCACCACTGTGAAGACAGCTGTTGTTTTTCCAATATATCTGTCAATACACATATTGATTAGTATTGAACAATTGCCTTTACTTCCACAGTTGTGTAGTACTTGTTATTAATATGACTGTTACATCACATATGTTGTTTTATCATAATGTACACATAGCAGATACATACGGTAAGATGCATCTGGGAGAGTATACACAACCGTGAGGTTTACACATAACAGGAATATGGATATATACATATAATAGGTTGATATATGTCTACATGTGCATACAGATGTATATTCATACATATGTCTGTATACACATCTGTATAGTGCAACATATATATGGCCATGTGTACATCTCTTCATATATATATATATATATATATATATATATATATATATATATATATATATATGTATATATATATGCACATCCTATGTGTACAGCTATGCCTATTTATGCAGATATATATGTAGATAGCTATAACTATTTGAACATATATTTCTGATATACCTATTACTGTCAATATATATGCAGATATCCATAAGTATATGTGCATATGTATCTCTATCTGTATAAGTGTAGGCATATATTGATGTGTATATGTATATATGTGAGTGTTTATAAGTATATATATATATATATATATATATATAGGTTCATAGGTTCATAGGTTCATACTAGGCTATCTGCCCGAGGACATTTATAAGCCTAGCCCATTGTTTTGTGGCTTACGCCACCCCTTTAGTATGGGGAACTATACCCATTATTTTGCTGTGCCTCTGTTGAGCAGTGATACTGAGGTAATTCCTGGGGTATATCTGCGATCTCCCATCCATTGGTCAAGATTTCTCTTGAACAAGGCCAGCGAGGTGCTCTGCCTCACATGTACCGGGATTTTGTTCCACAGCATAGGAGTCTTTGGGTGATGAATCTATCTCCAGCACGCCCTATTAATAGCCGTGTCGAGGTTTAAGTCTCCGCCTTGTGGCTCTGATGGATCTAGATTTTTTGAGGTGAAGCATATTCATCAAATCTGGGTTTGCCATGGCCTTGTATGTTAGGCAAAGGTCACCTCTGAGCGGTAAGTGACTGAATAGAGCTGGAGTTCTTTCAGTCGGGCAGCATAGGACAGATTTTGAGACCCTTTATCCTTTTGGTGAGGAACTTTTGTGGCCTCTCCAGCTGCTGCAAGTGTCGGGTCAGATACATTCCAAATGGGGCATTGTACTCAATCATTGGTCTGATGAGTGATGAGTAAAGGGAGACTATGACCTCCTTGATCTAGATGAGAATCCCTTCATGATAAGGTGGACAATGTAGAAGGACTTCCTAACTACTTTAGCTACATGGGTGTCGAATGACAGACTACTATCAACCTGGGTCCCCAGGTCCCTGATAACTTCTTCTGTGCTCAGTGGATTGCCACCTATTTGGTAGCTAGGGGTAACCTTGTTTTTCCGAAGGGTATGACTATGCATTTTTGGCATTTAACTTTAGGCCGTGGCTCTGGCACCAGTTATCTGTTTCTGTGAGACCCTTCTGAAGGATATCTGTGTCAGATGTGTTTTCTACTATGGCCAGTTTGCAGTCATCTGCAAACTTTGTCAGCCATAACCCTCCTGTGTTTGCTTGTACTTAAAAGTAGATGCCAAACAAGAGTGGGCCCAGGACTGAGCCCTGTGGGACACCACTTGTGACAGGCTTTGAGTCTGACATGGCCAGCAACTCTGACCCTGTGGGTTCTGTCACTCAGCCAGTTTGCAACCCATCTTGTGATGTATGGGTTAACATTTAAGCTGATGAGTTTTTCAATGATACCCGAGTGGGGTATTGTATCGAAGGCCTTAGCCAGATCGAGGTAGGCTGTATGGACTGCCTTTCCTCATCAATGGCTTTGGTGACTGTTTGAAAAGTCAACCAAGTTTAAAAGGCATGATCTGCCTTTGACAAAGCCAAACTGGGTTGGATCCAAAGTCTGCAAATTCCCTATGTCTTTATTTATGAGGTCCATTATGATCCTCTCCATGGCTTTGCAGATAAGGCTTGTCAAGCTAATGGGCGGTAATTTCCAGGGTCTGTGGAGGCACCGCCTTTGTGAAGTGGGACCACAGTTGCAGTCGCCACTCCTTGCGTATCCAGAGGTAAGACTTTGATTAAACAGCTGTCCTAGCTGTGGGTTTAATTCCTCATTGAGTTAAGTGGAGCACACAGCCGGGACACCATCGGGTCCCATGGATGCTGTGTTTTTGCTTTGGAGAGAGCAGTTCTCACTTGGGCTGGAGATGGTTTGGGCGCTGCACTCATTAGCCATAGATATCTCTGCTTTTGGGGGAGAAGTTTGCACTGAACCTGTCAGCCAGTATGTTGGCAATGTCTGTAGGATCAGTAATCTTCACATCATTTTGAACTAGTTCTGAGCATATCTGGGAGTTTCCTCCTAGGTTTCTAACATAGCTAAAGAAGGCCTTATGATTGTCTTTTGAGTCTTTAGCTATTTTTCTCTCGAAATTTGCTTTGGATGATTTTATGAGAGCTCTTAGTTTTTACTTATAGTGATCAAGGGTGTCTTACCTTTTAAGGATTTTGCTCTATCTTGTAGTAGCTTCCTCCTTTTGTTGTAGAGTTTGTTTATGGCTGGGGTCCACCAGACTGGACGCTTGCCTTTGGTACAAAGAGTCTTTGTTTTGCTTGGGATTGCCTTATCCATGCAGTCCTGCAGGTGCTGGTAGAAGGCGTTTGTAAGTGATTCAGCGGCTTGAGTATTGTTTTCCGGCTCGGGGGCCTGAAAGGAGACCACACTAGTCTTTAGAAGTGTGAAGTCGGCTTTTGAGAAGTTCTTTACTGTGGTCTTTTTATTTCAGGTGGGGGTGGGATGAGGACCTCCAGCGAGATTAGTTGTGATCTGATCTCACCAGTGAGGGTATACTTCCGGTGTTGAACATTGTGCTCCCATGTTCGTGATGATGAGATCAAGTATGTTATCTCCTTGTGGGGATGGTGACTAGTTGTTCCATGGCATTTGAGTTTATGAATTCCAGGAACTTTTGGGCTAGGGTGTTTGGGCTTGAGTAGTGTTCCCAGTCTATATTAGGGTAATTGAAGTCACCTAGTATGATGGTGTTTGGTGATACATTTATCCCTCTAGTGTTTTCAGGAAGGCCATGTGAGTTTCCTGAGTTTGTGAGGGTGGCCTGTAACATGCTACAATTTGCAGAGCAGTCTTGCCTATGGTTAATTGCACCTGGATGGTCTCCGATGCATTGCGTTGCCACCAGTCTTGAGGTGTGGGTGTCCTTGATGAATATGGATACCCCTCCTTTCTTGGTATTGTCCGGTTTTGGGGCGGAGCATGATATGAGGTAAAACCTGATAGCTGGGGTGCTCTCAGGAGCCTTGAACCAGGTTTCTGTCACAGCACAGACATCGATGTTCTCCATACTGAGAAGGGCCTCGAGTGTGCATTTTGAGATTTAGACTTCTGGCATTGAGCAGCATTACCCTTAGTTTTTTCTTTTTGTGTTCTAGGGTGGTAGGTTTAGAATTTGAGCCTTGCCTAAAAAGGCACTATGGGGTGGCAAGAGCCTTTGCCAATATCCGAATCCCAGGGTGACAGGTGCAAGCCGTCCCTTGGGCAGCGTGGCTTGTCCAGCATGTCATCCCAGGCAGACAGATACTGGATCCCCTTTGAATGACACCAGTGTTTAAGCCAATTGTTAAAGCTGATCATCTTATCTCTGTATTGTGGCATCATTCTTGGTGAAGGTAGGATACTGCTCAAGGTCAGGGTCATACCTGCCTGGGCTACATAATCAGAGAGCTCCTCAATGTCTCTTTTCATGTAGTCCAAGGAGGCGTCTCAGGTCGTTTAGACCAGCGTGCACTATGACTGAGGGCTATTTGTACCTTCTGTTGAGAGACTTGAGTGCTGCGTAATGTGGCGGATTATATGGCCCGAAAGGCAGCTTACTGTGACCTTCTCCTTACTCAGTCTGGTGAGTGGGACATCAGTGTGTCTGACTATGGAGTCACCAATGACTAGTGTGTCTGGCATTGTGTTTGGCCTTAAGGGCTGTGACTGTTTGACACTCTGACTGTGAGGTCTATGTGTTGCGGGTGTTGTGTTCTGAGGTGGTGGTTGTTTGGGTGTCTGCTTTGGTGGCCTCTGCTGTTTTGGTAGATTTTTGATCAGAGCGTCCGAGTATGTCTTTGTGTGTTTATGTGTATGATTTGAGGTTGTAATGGTACTATGTGAGACTGGGTCTATAGTGTGTGTGGTAACCTTCTCCTCCTGACTGGTCATGCCAGTCCTATGTTGAGAGAGCTCATATATATATATATATATATATATATATATATATATATATATATATATATATATATATATACATATATGTACATATACATATCCATCTATGTATATGTGTATATATCTATATAGATATATGGATAATTATATATACATATATATTCACCATATGTCCAAAACATGGAGTGGAGTCCAAACCTCTTAGTGCAGGGGGATGTCAGGTATGTATTGCAGGTATATATGTAAACTATTGCTACTCTAATAGGGGTTGTCTTCACAGGCATATTGTGTGTGGGAGGTCACATCTGCTTTTAACACCAGCACCATTGGCTACTGACAGACATCCTAAGGACATCATAGTACAGTACCACTGCTAGCACAGTAATGATCCTGCAGACTACAGCAGAGATATGGCCAATAAATGTGGACAGTCTGACACACTTTGGTCAGTCCAGAGGTATACACAGAACCCCTTAGTGCAAGACATGTGGACCAAGCCTGACAATGTGGATGTTAACAGCCATGTAGATGGGTATATCATGTAAATACTGGTATACATTCGCCCCCATAGGTTATGCATTCACACACCCCTGTCTATCCTGACACATAATAACCTCTGGTACAGAGGTGATATGGCCACATACTACCCACTAGTTAGTAACATACATCTGTACAGCATCCCACTGCTTTTTCAGAAATACATGACTGTTATGGTAGCCTGGCAGCAGTACATCTGGCAAGTATCTGGACATAACATCACACTGGGTAAGTACACTAAGCTGCTAGGCATGTAACAAAGCACTGTGAAGACTACAGGCAGACTGCCACAACAATGGCCTACATGTCTTATAGGGAATACACATGTACCTGCATATATAGCAGGCTCTACAGGCATGTCACAGCACAGAGTAACAGACACCTGTGTGAAAGTGCATAACCACAACCAATTTAAACACAGCCACAGCCACATATGGTAAGCTAGCGTAATATTACAGTATATTGACTATCTGATCAACACCATCCTCATATGTGCCACCACACACTAACCCTACATATACTGGGCCACTACACAGTGTGGTCTGATGCCTGTCTGTGGTATGGGACATGTGTGTGTTTGGCCCTACAAACATGTAAGGTGATAGGGTAACATAATGGTTCATAAGTTCATAGGTTCATAGGTTGGTACTAGGCTATCAGCCCTAGGGCCTATACAAGCCTAGCCATAACAATTCCCTGGCTATTTCCTCCCACATTATTTACTTTCCTGGACCCCTGTCTAGCAGGGCGACTGACGTGATCCCTGGGGTGAATTTCCTTTCTCCCATCCAAACGTCAAGGTTCCTCTTGAAGAGGTCCAAAGAGGCACTCTGCTTGACATGTATGGGCAATCTATTCCAGAGTCTGGGGAGTCTCTGGGTCAGGAACCTATCCCTCCATCATGTTTTGTTTATTGTGATGACAAGGTTTAGATCCCTGGAGCGTGTAGCTCTGAGGGATTGGGATTTCTTTAAGTGTAGCATGTCCAACAGCTCTGGGTTTGACATGGCCTTGTATGTTAAGCAGAGATCGCCTCTGAGTAGACGATATGCGACAGAGTATAGCTGGAGTTTTTTAAGGCGGTCAGTGTAAGGCATCTGCTTTAGGCCTGTGATTCTTTTAGTGAGGTATTTCTGAGGCCTTTCCAGTTGTTGCAGATGTCTTGAGAGGTACATACCAAATGGGGCGTTGTATTCTATAATGGGTCTAATGAGGGATGAGTACAGTGGGACATTGGCCTCCTTTTTTCTGGATGAAAAGCCCTTTGTGATGAGGTGTGCCAAATAGAAGGATTTCCTGACTGTTGTGGCGATGTGGTTATCGAATGTGAGACCACTGTCCACCTGTGTCCCTAAGTCTCTTATCACACTTTCTGTGTTTAGTGTACTGCCACCTATATGGTAATTCATGGATACATGTTTTTTCCCAAAGGGGATAACAATACATTTCTTGGCATTGAGCTTGAGCCCATGGCTCTGGCACCAAGCATCTGTTTCTGTAAGGCCCTTTTGTAGAGTATCCACATCATTTGGGGATTCAATAATGGCTCCCAGTTTGCAGTCATCTGCAAACTTTGTTAGCCAGAGTCCCTTAGTGTTGACCTGTACTTCAGAGAAGTAGATGCCAAACAAGAGCGGCCCCAGGACAGAACCCTGAGGTGCTCCACTTGTCACTTGTCTGGAGCTGGATTTGGAGTCGGCTACTTTTACAGTGTGGGTTCTATCAGTAAGCCATGTAGCAACCCATTGGGTGACATAGGGATTAATACCCAACTTAGTAAGTTTATCTATGATTCCAGAGTGGGGGATGGTGTCAAAGGCCTTGGCAAGGTCTAGATAGGCTGTGTGGACCACCTTACTCTTGTCCATGGCTATGGAGACTGATTCAAAGAAGTCAATCAGGTTCAGAAGACAAGATCGGCCCTTCACAAACCCAATCTGGGTGGGGTCCAGTGTCTGAAGGTTGCCAATGTCTTTGTTTATAAGTTCCATGATAATACACTCCATGGCCTTGCAGATAAGGTTTGTCAGACTGATGGAACGGTAGTTTCCGGGATCCAAGGTGGATCCCCCCTTGTGGATTGGGATAACTGTAGCTCTGCGCCACTCAGTGGGCACGAAACCTGAGGTGAGGCTATGATTAAACATGACACTTAGGTGAGGTGCCAGTTCATATTGTAGTTCATGTAGTACACAGCCCGGGATGTCATCTGGTCCCATGGATGCTGTATTCTTGGTTTTAGAGAGTGCGTTTTGTACCTGTGTGGCCGTTATTACTGGAATTTGGCAATCTTCCGGTATTGAGATGGGCCATTTAGGGCGTGGGGGCGGGGTGAAGTTGGCACTGAATCGATCTGCCAGGATATTGGCAATATCCTTTGGATCAGTATATTTATTGCCATTCTGTTTTAGCTCAGAGCAGATCTGAGCATTGCCATTTAGATTCTTGACAGTTATAAAATGCTTTGTGGTTGTCTTTGGAATCTTTGGCAATTTTATTTTCATAACTAGCTTTGGAGGATTTTATGAGGCATCTCAGTTTCTTACTGAGGCTAGTAAGGGAGTTTTTTGCATCCTGGGATTTTCCTCTTTTCTGCAAAAGTTTCTTCCCTTTGTTGTAAAGTTTGTTTATGGCAGGGGACCACCAGATTGGTTTCCTTTTTTTGGATGAGAGCATTTTGGTTCTATTTGGGATGGCACGATTCATGCATGAGTAGATGGGCTCGTACAGTGCCTTAGTGTAGGATTCAGCAGTTGAACTTTCAGTTCCCGTCTGCATGGGTGTCATGAAGTTTGTCAATTCTGACTTGAGTAGCATGAAGTTGGCTTTGGAAAAGTTTTTTATGGTGGTTTCTTTACTGGGGGGTGGGGGTGGGATGTGGATGTTAAGGGTGATTAGCTTATGGTCAGACCTGACTAACGAGCGGGTGACCATAGGTATGGAGCATTGATTTGCCATGTTGGTAATGACCAGGTCTAGGATATTGGAGCCCCTGGTGGGACTATGGATTAGTTGATCCAGGGCATTGGAATTTATGAATTCCAAGAACCGTTGCGCAAAGGTGTTGTTAATGAGTAGTTTTCCCAGTTAATGGCAGGGTAGTTAAAATCACCCAGTATTAGGGTGTTTTGTTCTATCTTAATATTTTCCAGTATGTTTAAAAAGGTGTAGTGAGAATCTTGGGGTATGGTGGGGGAATCTGTAGCAAGCTACAATTTGGATTGCAGTCTTACCTAGCATTAGTTGCACTTGGAGAATTTCAGACACATTGTGTTGGCCAACTAGCCTGGTGGTGTGAATATCCTTGGTGATGATTGACACTCCTCCACCTTTAGTGTTTCGGTCCTGGTTTGGTGGCCGAAAAGTGTGGTAAGAGTTGTAGCCTGGTATTGCAGGGGTGCTCTCTGGAGCCTTGAACCAGGTCTCAGTTACTGCACAGATATCGATGTTCTCCATTTTTAGGAGTGCCTCGAGAGAGTGCATTTTGAGGTTTAGACTTCTAGCATTGAGTAGCATTACCTTCAGATTTTGCATGCTTGTACCTGTTACGGTGGTGGTTTTGTCCTTTGAAGTTTGCCTAAAAAGGCACTATAGGGTGGCAGAGCCTTAGCCAGTAACCTGAATCCCAGGGCGACAGGTGCAGACCATCTCTGGCAAAGCATCGTGGTCTGTCAATCATGTCATCCCAGGCAGACAGATACTGGATCCCCTTTGAATGACACCATAAGCTTAGCCAATTGTTGAAATCAATTATTTTATCCTTATATTGTGGTATCATTCTGGGCAAAGGCAGGATGCTACTCAGGGCTAGGGTCATACCTGCCTGGGCCACATGATCCGAGAGCTCTTCCATGTCTCTTTTCATGTAGTCCAGGGAGTGCACGCCTCAAGTCATTCACTCCAACATGGACAATGACAGAGTCATATTTGTACTTGTTGTGGAGTGACTTGAGTGCATGCGTTATGTGGCGAATCCTGGCACCCGACAGGCGGCTGACTGTAATTTTCTCCTTATTCAACCTGGTGAGAGGGACATCAGTGTGCCGGACTATAGAGTCACCTATGACTAAAGTGTTAGGTACATTGTCTTACCTTAGGGGCTGTTGCTGGGTGGCACACTGGTGTTGTGAACTATGTGACACATTGGTTGTGATTGGTGTTTGTTTGCGTTTCAGCTTCAGAGGTCTTTGTTGCTTGGGCAGGTTACAGTTAAGGGCCTCTGCATATGTGGATTTAGTGTTGCTATATGTGGGTGTTGCTGGTGTGGGTTTAGAAGGGCTATGTGTTGCTTGAGGTGTAGTGTGGGTGTTAACCTTCTCCTCTTGACGGTTTAGCACAATCTTGGGTGGAGAGAGCTTTGCTTCCATTTTGGCTATGTGAGTGCATCTCTCACAGGTTGTAGTGTTGGGTAGTAGGAGGAGAGGGTTGTCTGTGTACATGAGGCAATTGCTGCATTGCCCCAGTATGCCCAGATTCACCAGGTGGACAGGAGAAATCACCGAAAGCTGACCCTTGGACATGCCTGGTTTGGGGCTTTTTTTTTTCTCTTTGTAAAGTACAGGAGCTGTTTCCTTAGCAAGGTACTTTGCAATTATAGGCTGTTTAGTGCCTACTATTAATTTCTCCTTATTAACAAGGAGAGTTCAGTGTTTGTATGAGTTTAAGGCTTCCTAGTGCTTTCCAGCAGGTATTAGAGAAAGTGCTAGTCACTGGGATGCTTAAAGGTAAGATTGAAAAGAATGCACTCTGCAGTGTGCACTACAGAAGTTAGATGTGAAAGTAGGTAACTTGAGTTTTACCTATTTAAAAAGTTAAGGTTTAGTGGAGAGTTACTATTTTTAAAACAGCAAGATGGATTGAAAGGGGTGGTCACTTTTGTAATTTGGTACTATGAAATACTGTAGGATGGCCAATAAATTTAAATAATTTAAGGGATGGGATTTCAAAAATGATGATTTTGTGATTACTCACATAAGCCAGTGAAAGTAGAGAGAAATGAGATATATGGTCAGATTAACATAAGAGACGGGCAACTAGAAAGACAGTGGTATTTAACAAGACCACTTAAATGGGTGGGAGGGCGGGAAAAAATTCTGCCTGAGTCAGAACAGAGAGAGCTGTGGTCTCTTTTGAAGTTTTAATATGCTGTTAAAAAAGAATGCAAGCAAAACACAAGGTAAAGAAAACAAACTACAGTATTCAAAATATAGAAAGGCAATACAGTAATACAAAAAATATAAGCAAACTAACCTTTCCTTCACAGCAAAGTGTAGCAGAGTCTGGATGAGCCTTTAAGCCGATAGGGTAACATACACTGGAGCAGCATGTAACATCAGATAGAACAGGACCAAGAACAATGACATCTACCACAGTCTGTACACAGGCCAAGGTACATATTCACAATACACACACTGTCGACAATCACCATAAATACAGACCTCGGTACTGTCCACACAACCACAGAATGCCCAGGTTATGTCCTAAAATATAACCCCTACTATACATAACATGTGTAGCAGTCTGATATTTCACTGGCTTGTTATCAAATATGAAGTCAATAAATTATGGTCTTCAGAACATATCCACCTCTTACTGCATAACATATGTACAAAGTTTGACATAGTTGTGGCTGAAGGCACAAACACAGTGCCAATATTGACATGTTGCTGCAATAACCTCATACATTTACTGTTGTAACAGGGTTTGATGTGACATAAGCCAAAAAAAGATACTTCTATATCTCAGATCAGAGTTGTTGTCAACGCCCCTCCTCCACTCTGCTCAGTGTGTATAGACTGGGCTGTTTTCTATCCCTTTCAACTTTCAGGTTTAAAAACACATACGTTTGCGCATTTTTTGCATCATGCAGCACCGCAGGGCTACAGTTAAACTATTCCAAGTGCCAGAAAGTCTGCTCTTTATAATTTCCCTTAGAACTAGCTGGCTTCTCAGTAGTAGCACTAAAATCTGAATCCCTGTGACTAGCACTTGCGAAGCCTGAAACTGATACAAGCGCTCAACTCTCCTTGTCAATAAGGAGAAATTAATCATAGGCACTAAACAGCCTATAATTGAAAAGTACCTCGCAAAGATAAGGGAAAACAGCTCTTATACTTTACAAAAAAAGCACCTAAACAGGCATGTCCAAGGGTCAGCTTCCGGTGATTTCTCCTGTCCACCTGGTGAATCTGGGCATACTGGGGCAATGCGGCAACTGCCTTATGTACACAGACAACCCTCTCCTCCTACCACCCAACACTACAACCTGCAAGAGATGCACTTACATAGCCAAACTGGAAGCAAAGCTCTCTCTGGCCAAGATTGTGCTAGACAGTCAAGAAGAGAAGGTTAACACCTGCACTACACCTCAAGCAACTCATAGCCTTTCAAAACCCACACCATCAATGCCCACACATAGCAACACTAAACCCACATATGTGGAGGCCCTTAACATTAACCTGCCCAAATACCAAGGACCTCTGAAGCTGAAATGCAAACACCAGTCACAACCAAATTGACACATAGTTCACAACACCAGTGTGCCACCCAACAACAGCCCCTAAGGCAAGACAATGTACCCAACACTTTAGCCATAGGTGACTCTATAGTCAGGCACACTGATGTCCCACTCACCAGGCTGAACAAGGAGAAAATTACAGTCAGCTGCCTGTCGGGTGCCGAGATCCACTACATAACGCATGCACTCAAGTCACTGCACAACAAGTACAAATACGACTCTGTCATTGTCCATATTGAAGTGAATGACTTGAGACGTACCTCCCTGGACTACAGGAAAAGGCACATGGAAGAGCTCTTGGATCATGTAGCCCAGGCAGCTATTACCCTAGCCCTGAGTAGCATCCTGCCTTTGCCCAGAATTATACCATATATATATATCCAGCTCTATTCAGTGGCATACCGCCTACTCAGAGGTGATCTGTGCCTGACGTACAAGGCCATGTCCAATCCTGAATTAATGGACATGCTCCACCTCAGAAAATCCAAATCCATCAGAGCCACGAGAACAAGTGACTTAAACCTCAACACAGAAATAAATAGGACATGCTGGAGGGACAGATTCATAACCCAGAGGCTCCCTACACTCTGGAACAGAATCCCAGTCCATGTTAGGCAGAGCCCCTCACTTACTCTATTCAAGAGAAATCTCGACGAGTGGATGGGAGATAGTAGGTTTACCCTGGGGGTCATCTCTGTGTCACTACTAGACAGAGGCATAGTAAACTAAACCCTAAAAGGGCGTAGTATTCTCATCCTAAGGGGTGGTGTAAGCCACATACACTCTGGCTAGGCTTATAAATACCTTAGGGCAGATAGCCTAGTACGAACCTATGAACCTATGAACCTATAAGGACAAAATGACTGACTTCAACAATTGGCTAAGCTTCTGGAGTCATTCAAAGGGGATCCAGTATCTTTTTGCCTGGGAAGACATGATCGACAAACCACGATGTTTTGCCATAGATGGTCTGCACCTATCACCACTGGGATTCAGGTTACTGGCTAAAGCTCTTGCCACCCCTATAGTGCCTTTTTTAGGGAAGGTTCAAAGGACAAAACCACCACTGTAACAGATGCAAGCATGCAAAATCTGAAGGTAATGCTACTCAATGCTAGAAGTCTAAACCTAAAAATGCACTCTCTCAAGGCACTCCTAAAAATGGAGAGCATCAATATCTGTGCAGTAACTGAGACCTGGTTTAAGGCCCCAGAGAGCACCCCTGCAATACCAGGCTACAAGTCTTACCACACGTTTTGGCCGCAAAACCAAGACTGAAACATTAAATGTGTAGGAGTGTCCATATTCACCAAGGATATTCACACCTCCAGGCTAGTTGCTCAACATAATGCATCTGAAATTCTCCAGGTGCAACTAACACTAGGTAAGACTGCAATCCAAATTGTAGCTTGCTACAGATCCTCCACCATGCCCCAAGATTCTCACTACACCTTTCTAAACATACTGGAAAATATTAAGATACAACCAAACACCCTAATACCGGGTGATTTCAACTACCCTGTCATTAACTGGGAAAACTACTCAGGTACTAACACCTTTTCCCAACGGTTCTTGGAATTCATAAATTCCAACACCCTGGATCAATCCATTGTCCCACCAGGGGCTCCAATAACCTAGACCTGGTCATTACCAACATGGGAGATAGATGCTCCACACCAGTGGTCACCCCTCATTGGTCAGATCTGACCATAAGCAAATCACCCTTGACATCCACATCCCACCCCTACCCCCCAGTAAAGAAACCTCCGTAAAAAATTCTCCAAAGCCAACTTCATGCTACTCAAGTCAGAAGTGACAAACTTTATGACACCCATGCAGATGAGATCTGAAAGTTCGACTGCTGAATCCTACAGTAAGGCACTGTATGAGCACATCCACTCGTGCATGAATCGTGCCATCCCAAATAGAACCAAGATGTTCTCCTCCAAAAAAAGGAAACCAATCTGGTGGTTCCTTACTATAAACAAACTATACAACAGAAGGAAGAAACTGCTGCAAAAAAGAGGAAAATCCCAGGATTCAAAAACCTCCCTCACCAACCTCAGTAAGAAGCTGAGATCTCTCATAAAATCCTCAAAAGCTAGTTATGAATATAAAATTGCCAAAGATTCCAAAGATAGCCACAAGGCATTCTATAGTTATGTCAATAAACTAAATGGCAATACTCAGATCTGCTCTGAGCTACAATAGAATGGCATTAAATATACTGATCCCAAGGATATTGTCAATATCCTGGCAGATCGATTTAGGGTCAACTTCACCCCCCTCTCACCTCCTAAAGGGCCCATCTCAATACCAAAAGATTGCCAAATTCTGGTAATCATAGCCACACAGGTAGAAACTGCACTCTCCAAAGCTAAGAATACAGCATCCATGGGACCAGATGACATCCCGGGCTGTGTACTACATGAACTACAAAAATGAACTGGCACCTCACCTAAGTGTCATGTTTAATCATAGCCTCACCTCAGGCTTTGTGCCCACTGAGTGGTACACAGCTACAGTTATCCCACTCCACAAGGGGGGATCCACCTTGTATCCTGGGAACTACCGTCCCATCAATCTGATGAGCCTGATCTGTAACGGCATGGAATGCATTATCATGAAACTTATAAACAAATACATCGGCGACCTTCAAACACTGGACCCCATCCAGTTTGGGTTTGTGAAGGGCTGATCTTGTCTTCTGAACCTGACTGACTTCTTTGAATCAGTCTCCAGAGCTGTGGACGAGGGTAAGGCAGTCTACACAGCCTATCTGGACCTCGCCAAGGCCTTCGACACCATCCTCAACTCTGGAATCATAGCTAAACTTACTAAGCTGAGCATAAATCCCTACATTGCTCGATGGGTTGCCAACTGGCTTACTAACAGAACCCAAACTGTAAAAGTAGCCAACTCCAAATCCAGCTCCAGACAAGTGACAAGTGGAGTACCTCAGGGTTCAGTCCTGGGACCACTCTTGCTTGGCATCTACTTCTCTTAAGTACAGGCCAACACTAAGGGACTCTGGCTAACAACGTTTGCAGATGACTGCAAACTGGGAGCCATTATTGAATCCCCTGATGATGTGGATATCCTACAAACGGGCCTTACAGAAACAGATGCCTGGTGCCAGAGTCATGGGCTCAAGCTTAATGCCAAGAAATGTATAGTTATCCCCTTTGGAATAAACATGTACCCATCATGAATTACCACATAGGGGGCAGTACACTAAATATCAAACGTGTGATGAGAGACTTAGGGACTCAGGTGAAAAGTGGACCTTTGATAACCACATCACCACAACAGTCAGGAAATCCATCTATGTGTCACACCTTATCACTAAGGGCTTTTTATCCAGAAAAAAAGGAGGTCATTGTCCCACTGTACTCATCCCTCATTAGACCCATTATAGAGTATAACATCCCATTTGGAAGATACCTCACAAGACATCTGCAACAGCTGGAAAGGCCACAGAAATACCTCACTAAAAGAATCACAGGCCTAAAGCAGATGTCATATGCTGACTGTCTAAAACACGTCCGGCTATACTCTGTGGCATATCATCTACTCAGAAGTGATCTCTGCTTAACATAGAAGGCCATGTCACAACCTGAGCTGTTGGACATGCTCCACTTAAAGAAATCCCAGTCCCTCAGAGACACACGCTCCAGGGATCTAAACCTTGTCATCACAATGAACAAAACATGCTGGAGGGATAGGTTCCTGACCCAGAGACCCCCCCATACTCTGGAATACTCTGCTCATACATGTCAAGCAGAGCACCTCCTTGGCCCTCTTCAAAAGGAACCTTGATGATTGGATGTGAGGTAGGAAATTCCCCCCCGGGGATCATGTCAGTCGCCCTGCTAGACAGGGGTCCAGGGAAGTAAATGCTGTGGGAAGAAATATCCAGGGAATTGTTATGGCTAGGCTTGTAGAGGCCCTAGGGCAGATAGCCTAGTACCAACCTATGAACCTATATGTCCTATGAGGGATATGAAGTCAGTAACTCTCATGGCTGTCACCATGTACTGACTGCAATCTTCACACTATGCTTGTGCAGTTCTCAGATAAGTGCTCTGTGAGTAACACAAGAAACAAAAGGCACCACACAGTGCCAATCTGCAGATGACCCTACAGATGGGGGTTTCCTCAAAAACATAGCACTGTCATGACAGGTATTAAAACATGTAGACCAGCCATAGCCACACACACCCTGTTAAACCGACATTACTCCAAATACAGAATAGCAACACTTAAATTCTGTAGTCATGTCAGGCACATCCCCCTCCTGCGTGTTTGCCTGTTTCCACAGTGTATGTTGTTAGAGGTAAATCCCCAATCCATCTGTGATGCTGTTTGCCAAACACCAGATCTAGGTCCTGCTCACAGTGAATGAAAAGGCCCAACACCAACATGATGTTCCTAGATATTGGAGTGTGTTTCCATGCAATTGGCTATGGGAATGTTACCACAGCTGTTCCACATGCAATCAGCTAGAGGAGGGCTGCAATTCATGCAGAGGCCATCAGCTGATCATAAGCATCACTTACAAAAGACATGCTCCTGCCTAAGCAAAGCAGATGTAATTCTTCACATCCACCAGAGAGCGAGTGAGAGAGGCAGACAGAGACAAAGTAAGTCAGGGAGGGGGTGGGAGAGTAAAACCTAAGCATGTTTGTGTCACACACCTACCGGTACAGGGTATCAAACCCCTAACTGACTATGTATTGCTATCACATGTCTATGCAGTTATTGCATGTGCCACCTAGCTTACATGTTGAGGAGCTGTCCAAATGTATATGTGATGGTGAGTGACATCTGCAACAGTGATATGGTAACAATATGGTAGGTGTAGTACATGTGCCTGTCCAAATGAACAGGTGTCAGTATCAACAAAGCCACACTCTCTCAGGGACTCACACACATTGACACACTTGGCAGCGTCAGAAATACACTTCCTAACTAGTTAGTTTGCCACAATACAGTACTGTGCAGGTTTTACATGCACCACAGAGGTTATCTAGAAGTTATATGGGCAAAGGGTATTTGGAGGTGTCTGACATCAGAAAGCATGCTTCAGTATGCCAAAGGGGGTTGTAGTGAGTGTAAATGTGGTCAAAAGCATCATACACCACACACACAGACACAGGGTGCTAGTACTGACATGCATGGGTGCATTGCTTCACGGGTGTGTAGTGGTTGACTGTGCCAGAAGGGTATACAAGGCTAGGTGAAGGGTATACCTTGGCATCAGGCCACATGACAATGGTCTGCAGTGTGGCTCAGGAGTGTAGTGTCTGGATTGGCCCACACAGGTGGGTATTGTATTCACCATCCAGTCACCTGGGTAACTATTGTGTGTGGCCATTGCTGTTCAATGCTTGCCATGTATGTGTTCTTTAGTCCATGACATGGATGCCATCTGGGATGTGCACATATCCCCCATGCATGTACAGTGACATGTGGAACTGTACCTGGGGTGTCTGGCCGATGTTGTGTACACAGATTGTTATAATCAGATGTGCCTGTCCTGGCCTCATGTGCTGAGAACAGGTAATGGATGGCAGATTGACCCTGCACCTACATTGATAGCATGATACAGGTATTCCCTTGTGTAAGTGGCATCTGTCCAAACAGGGCATGTGTATAAGGCATGGTATGTCCTTTGTGGGTCACATTTGATGGCAACACAGATGTTGCAAACATCCAGTGGGGAACATAGTGAAGGCACACTGTCTGCATGTATGTGCATATTGTACTGATGGACAGGGTACCATGCCCTCTGTAGTCCACTGCAATCACACCATGGTTATTATCTGTGGGCAATACATAGGGTACTACCAACATAGCAGTTGTTGCCTAGGCAAGTGTGTTTGTGTGTGAGACATGGGTTGAGAGTATTCTCTGTGTAATACAATGATTGCTAACTTTGTTCGCCAGGCCTTGATGTCACATGTAGTGGTATGGATTGCCCACAGCCTCTTGGCTATTTCACATATGTTATACTTGTAAGGTGGACATTGTGACATATAATGAGGCCACCATATAAGACATTTGCAAAACCCGCTCCACAATGAGTCCAGTTATTACACACTCACAGCCACCTCCACACAGGATACAAATGACAAACACAGAGACACACACACACCTGCCATTTCTGGGATTAGAACTCCTACGTAACTAGTTTATTACCCTACAGCATTACGCAGTTATATGACATACCAGATAGATTACTGGAGTATTTCTTCCCAAAGGTGTATTTCACTTGACTGACATCAGCAGGCTTACCAAAGTAGGGCATTTGAATTGTAGTGAGTGTGACTAGCCTAAAAAGCATTGCTCCCTACAGATACTGAGACACACACACTCTCACAGTTGCCATGTCTGGGATTAGAACTCCTACCTAACTAGTTTATCACACTACAGCATTATGCAGTTATAGGACGCACCATGGATATTACTGGGCTACACCTTTCCCAAAGGTGTATTTCACAGTGATTGACATCAACAGCCTTGTCAAAGTAGGGCATTTCTCCCTATACAGAAATAAAAACACACACACAAACATCCATTCTTGCCATATGTGGGAATAGAATCCCTACCAAAGTATTATATCACACTATAGCATTACGCTGTTATAGGACACACCACATAGATTACTGGGCTACACCTTTTCCATAGGTGTATTTCCCAGTGAATGACATCAGCAGGCTTGCCAAAGTAGGGCATTTGATTTGTAGTGAGTGTGACTAGCCTAAAAAGCATTGCTCCCTCCACAGACAGAGACACATACACAGTTGCCATGTCTGGGATTAGAACTGCTACACAACTAGCTTATCACACTACAGCATTACGCAGTTATAGGACATGCCAAGGAAATTACTGGGCTGCACTTTTCCCAAAGGTGTATTTCACAGTGAATGACGTCAGCAGCCTTGCCAAAGTACACCATTTGAATTGTAATGAGTGTGACTAGTACTTAAAAGCATTGTTCCCTACACAGACAGACACACACACACACACACAAACACAATTACCATGTCTGGGATTAGAACTTGTACCTAATTAGCTTATCACACTACAGCATTACGCAGTTATATGACACACCATGGAGATTACTGAAATACACCTTTCCCAAAGGTGTATTACAAATGACATCAACAGCCTTGCCAAAGTACGCCATTTGAATTGTGTGTGTGACTAGTCTAAAAAGCATTGTTTCCTACACAGACAGAGACACACACAAACACAATTACCATGTCTTGGATTAGAACTCCTACCTAACTAGCTTATCATACTACAGCATTACGCAGTTATAGGATGTGCCATGGAGATTACGGGTCTACACCTTTCCCAAAGGTGTATTTCACAGTGAATGACATCAGCAGCCTTGCCAAAGTAGGGCATTTAAATTGCAGTAAGTGTGACTAGTCTAAAAAGCATTGCTCCCTACACAGACAGACACACACGCGCACACACACACACACACACACACACACACACACACACACACACACACACACACACACACAAACACAGTTGCCATGTCTGGAATTAGAACTCCTACCTAACTAGTTTAACACACTACAGCATTATACAGTTTTAGGAAATGCTACAGAGATTACTGGGCTACTCAGTTCTCAAAGGTGTATTTCAAAGTGGATGACATCAGCAGGCTTGTTATTGCAGTGCTATGGGGAGGGCAGTGTGTTTGCATGGGCCATAACCCATTCATCTAGAGGTTGACAAACCACACACAGGCACACGCAGGTTTATATTCCGCAGGTATGTGTATACAACTGCTAGATGGCTACTGCCTTGTACAGTCATGTTGCACAGCTAGCACTTGCACCACATAGTCTGTAATGCTAATGGATACCAGTGGCTAATTTCTACAGTGAGTGACATTTACACATCATGTATTTGGAGCCATTTGGCTGTGTGCTGGGTGGGATAGGCCTCATGATGGATGGCTCTTTGTAACTTTCACTCTCTTCCATACATCTATGCATGTCTACCTTTGGCATATTATAGTGTGTTGTCCTTGGATATATGTCTGTATTCCTATCCAATGTGTGTGCAAAGCATGACTGGTGCATACTGAGGAGTGTATGCACTAACATCTGCAACTGTCAGATATGTATGGTCCACTGTTGTTTGCAGACATGGGTTTACGTGTGTGAGCATGCCCAGTATGACCTTTCAGTATGTTGTTGTTTGACATTGCCTTCATTTCTCTCAGTGTGTGAGCGTGTCCGGTATACCCTTCTGTATTGAATGTGTGGATCCATTCCAGGTAGTTTGTACTCCAGTGCAGACCTTTGTGTTGTACACCTACAGGTAGCAAACTGTGTCTGCAGGGTATCTGTAGATCATTTGACAATATGGGGTCAAACTGTGCAAGGGATAGTATGTACTGTAGGTGATTGTGTCTGTGCTGCTTCTGCTACATGGTACTGGTGTTAGCAGAGATATTTAGACATGTGTACTGTTATACACTGTGATGTTTTATGTCCTTAAGTACTGTCAGGTGAACATTCTTGCTCACAGTGATGTCCTGGGGAACAAGGGTGAATGCAGCTGGGTTCAGTATTGTGGGTAAATACCTACATATTCATGGAAAGTTATGCCATTCTGGAGAGGGAGCTGCAGACACTGCCTGCTGGGTATGTGTATCTGGTTCAGCACCTCGGTACAGTGCTGGCAGATGATCCCATACCTGTACATCCATTGACATGACAGTATGGCCTTATCTTGCTGTGGCAATACCTCACAGCTGTACAGATTCACACAGGTTACCCAGTGGCAGGGGTCATAAGTCAGGACATTACCCCTATTGCGGTGTACAGGCAGGTTTGTAGCCACCCATTTATGTGTTTGCAGCCAGGGATAGTATGTGCACACAGCTGTGTGTCAGACCTTGCACATTCTATACTGCCCATGCTCCCACCCCCCATCTATTATTCTATCCTCTTCCATACATTATGCATACATTCTCTGATACTTTCACTAAGGTTATCACCTCATCACAGCTGCGTTTTGGTGTTGGTCCACAGTTCATGCAGTGGGACATGGTGGACATGTTACTGTGGTATGTCCACATGGCCTTGCATATGGCTTATGTGGAACGTGTTATGTTGTTATTTGGGTGTCCATGACATAACATGTATTGGCAGTATGTGTGAGACACAGATATTTGGCAGAGGCCTGTAAGCCATTTGGTGGTGATGCAGGCCAGCTGTGGTAGGCTATTGCATTCGGTCAGTCCTCCACTCCCAGACCACCATACAGTATATTCTTCTGGGGTGACAGGGTCGGTATGCTAAGTGTTCATGCCAACACTTTCTATCAGTATTGATCAGGTGGTGTGGATGCTGGCAGGGTGCTACCAATAGCTAGGAACACACCTGCATGGGACACCTGTGCTGCATGCTGAATTCTTTTGCTATTGCCATACACAGGTAGGGGTCATATTGTACCCATTCCCAACAGCAGGGATATGACCAGAGAGGTACCCGTGAGCGGTGGTTAGGTGAGTTGTGTGCATGTGTTCTATGGACACTACTTGTATCTGACTGACAGATATATATATATATATATATATATATATATATATATATATATATATGCGGCATTCAGATATGCTGGCTTGTGCAGGGACATCTGCTGTTTCGCAATACAATTAGTCCTATCACCTTTGTGATCTGCAAGTGTTTGGCCAGATGACACTGGTATTCCCAACTTCAGGTCCAGATAATGTGATGCATACCTGTATGTACAATTCCAAGGGTGTCTATTTCACTGTTACACATTATATACTGTATGTCTGGGGTACTTTTTCCTGTGTACTGCTTGTATATCTAGCCCAACAGCCATGCCATGTCCATCTTTCAGATGGTGACATATATTACCACCATACATTTACAATGGCTTACTGCTAGCATGTGTTATACTGGTGGGAATTGTCTTTGGCACTGCAGTTGTGAGAACTTGGCCCTGTCATCAACAGTAGTAGGCAATGGCTACTAGATCAAACCTCAACATGCATACATACTGACCACTCTCACACAATATGAAACACACACCAACCTAACACACACATACCTGCATATTGTACAAATGCTAGATTCTATCCTGCTACCTTGGCTACCTCTGGGCATCTGTGCTCCACTGGTATTTTACCTACACATATATGTTACTACATTTCTACATAGGATTAGGGGGGCACACCTGACTGTTACTACATGTCTACATAGGATTGGGGAGGGCACACCTGCCTGTTACTACATGTCTACATAGGACTGGGGGGACACACCTACCTGTTACAACATGTCTACATAGGATTGGGGGGCACACCTGCCTGTTACTACATGTCTACATAGGATTTGGGAGGGCACAACTGACTGTTTCTACATTGCTACACTGGATTGAGGGGGCACACCTGACACTTGTACACATTTGCTATGACTGTACTGGTATGTCAGGTATTCCATTTCATTCTGTTTTCTAACCTATCATGCTGACTAGAGGCATATCAGTGTACTACAGGTTTTAGGTTTGATTGACCTACATATTAGTTTCTGACTTCCTACCCTTCAGAACTAATATCCTACTGCCTGACCTGATGTAGTCTGTCTGTGTAGGCCTGGGTGGGAGGTTACTCATAGGCATTATTCAGAGGCCTTAGCACAGCCTTTGTTTGTGTTTGCCTACACCTGTCCTGCTGGCTGAGTCTGTTGTTGGGTATGTGAACCTCCCTGACTGGCATGTGTGTGTCATATGGACACACATGTGGCCCAGCACATTTCCTGCAGTGGGTTTTGTCACCATGTGTAGTACTGGCTACTATGGTGACACCAGTATTTGTTACAGATCTCATGCTGCCACTATAGGTGTATACTATCTGCTGGCATCCCATTCAGCCACTCAATTCCCTTGCATGCTCACATCCATACCATAGATACAGGTAACACCACATACTACTTCATTCGGCAATTGGTAAGGAGAGTGACTTACTTTGTGGGTGTGCCAGTATTGAGGATGATGCTGGAGGGCTGCCTATGTCAGATGCACATAGTACACTCCCTACACATGGTTGAGCACAGGTAGTGTCATGTTTGGCATCCCTTTTACTGTATGTGTGAGTCAGAGAGAGGTGTCATTCCCTGGGTCACTCCTGTGTCAGTGTATGTGCTATGCATTGCCTCTTTGCCAAGGCCAGGGCATACTGGGCACACCTCCTTCTGCCTACTGGGGCAGGCCCAGGTTATTCCTCCTTCAAGTCACTCTGTGCCTGTGCAAGCCTTGGCAATGGTGGTGGGCTGTGTGGCCCTGCCCTGTTCTGTCCCTGCTGCAGCTGTTTCTCGAGGATCATATTGTGTAGCATGGCACATACAATGACAATTTGAGTATATGTACCTGGTGAGTACTGCAAGGCTCCACCAGATGTGTCCAGGCACTGGAACTGTGACTTGAGGATCCCAAACACATGGTCTATTATAATTCTGGTCTGTGCGTGTGCCTCATTATGGTGTTCTTGTTCGGGTGTGTATGCATTTCTGATGGGTGTCATCAGCCATGGCTCCAGTACGTAACCAGCATCCACCACTAGGTGACCGTAAGGGATGTCCACATTGGCAAATCTCTGGTACGGCTGCATCAGATGCCAGATGTGGGAATCGTGATAGCTTCCAGGGCAGCCAGTACACACATTCATTGTTATGCCCTGGGCATCACACACGACCTGGCAGTTGATGGAGCGGAAGCCCTTGAGGTTGATGTAGACCCTACCCCGCTCACTGGGTGGTGCTTTGATGCATGTGTGCATGCAGTCTATAGCACCCACTACCTCAGGGTATTCTGCCATTTGGTGGAAGAAATGCATATTGCTGGCCAACACCTCAGGGGTGTTGGGGAAATATACATGCTCACCGCCATGTGCTGACATGGCATCCAGGAACTGGTGGAGTACCCTGGATGCTGATGCCTGTGAGATCCCCATGATATCCCCAGTTGGCCTTTGGAAGATACCTGTAGCTAGTATTCTTAGGCCTACACATACCTTGGTATCCACTATGATGGATTTCCTTTGGTAAGTTCTGTGTGTGAGGCATGGCTGGCACAGCTCAACAATTAAGAGGTCTCTGTCCACTCTATAGTGCTCCACTATCTCCAGCTCATGTAGCCCCTGGTAGGTTACCCTGGGTCTGTACACTCTTCTCCGTCTTCTCACTGTGGGTTGGTCGACAGCATTCTCATCCTCACCACCCTCAGCCTCTTCCACATTTTGTTGTATGGCAGCTATTGCAGCCCCTATCATTTTGTTGTTTTTGTTTGTTAAAATTCACCCACTTGTATACACCGGTGGTGTAGAGTATGTGGTAAAACCAGAGGGAAATGTGTTTGCATAGTTTACAGTAGTGTTCTGGGCTGGGCTGCTGCCTGTGTAATTGACTGATTCTGATACATTTCACCTGCCAGCTATGCTAGTTCTCCCTGATTACTTTCCTACTGCTGTTTTCCCTTCCCATTGCCTTCCTGTTTAAGCCTGGGGGTGTGCCACGCAAACCCAGTGCTCAAATGTGCACAGAGCTGCTATTTCCTGGTTTACATATTTCCCTTTAAAACGCAGTGTGTGATGCGCACACCCACTTAGGCAATGTAAAGAGTGCTAGGCAGCCTCAGACAAACCCCCTTACTTAGCTCTGCTAAGCTAAGGGCAAACCCTAGCCACAGGGCTCCAGTCCACTTACCTCCCTCCTATGATGTCAGCTAACTCCTAGGCTTGCACCAAGCTATTCCTGCTCTTACTCTGTTGGGTGCTGACTAACATGCAGGGGAGATCTATGATTCAGTATCATTTCCCTCATTTGCATAAGATTGCCTGCTGATGCATAGTTACAGGTCCCACACTGAGCCTCCCCCTTTAGCAACCACTATTCAGTGGCCATGTTGTCTTCTGCCTGACATTGAGTATACTGGAAAAATAGTGATTTTGGCTAGAATGCTTTTTTTATTTATTTATTTTTTAATTTTTTGCCCAATCCCATTTGCACACCAGTGGCCTAGGTTTAAACAGCCGAGATCAGCTAAATAAAAATAAAAGTTGATTTTGTTATTTTTGCAACTGTTTTCCATGCCAAAGGTCTTATATTTGGCTATTGGCATGCTTTCTATCATAATATCCACCCTTTATTTGGAGCTGTCATGGCTCCGTTTTGTAGTTTGCAGAAATGTACTCGGTTACTGGCCGGGTACATTTCTGCAGATTACACTAGTCCTGCACGGCTGGCTTCCAGCTTTCTGAATCACAGTGTCACCTCATTTGCATGGATTTCACCTGCAAATGGGGTAATTTGTATGCAGGGGCTGAGTCCATGCAGGACTAGTGCAGGAGCGCTCGTGCACGTCCTTACAGCTTATTCCTGAATCGCACGGTAGACATATTGCCTGCTGGAGCTCCTGCACTAGTCCTGCACACCATGCAGGGCTTGCTGAATCCGGAGAATGAGAAAAGTAGTCGTAAAATGTGTCTGGGATAATTGCCTGTGGGTGTAGCAGTGTGTGTTATCTTTGATGTGCCCAGCCTTGCACTGTCGAAGACTTTTAGCAATATTACTTCATGCAGAAAGTATTATGCTATTGAAGTCTTCTTTCAGCTTATTAGAGACCAAAAGTTCTATAACCAAACATCATTTACATTCTAGTGTGTTCATAGGTTCATAGGTTCATAGGTTCATAGGTTGGTAATAGGCTATCAGCCCTAGGGCCTATACAAGCCTAGCCATAACAATTCCCTGGCTATTTCTTCCCACATTATTTACTTTCCTGGACCCTTGTCTAGCAGGGTGACTGACGTGATCCCTGGGGTGAATTTCCTTTCTCCCATCCAATCGTCACGGTTCCTCTTGAAGAGGTCCTAAGAGGCACTCTGCTTGACATGTATGGGCAATCTATTCCAGAGTCTGGGGAGTCTCTGGGTCAGGAACCTATCCCTCCCGCATGTTTTGTTTATTGTGATGACAAGGTTTACATCCCTGGAGCGTGTAGCTCTGAGGGATTGGGATTTCTTTAAGTGTAGCATGTCCAACAGCTCTGGGTTTGACATGGCCTTGTATGTTAAGCAGAGATCGCCTCTGAGTAGACGATATGCGACAGAGTATAGCTGGAGTTTTTAAGGCGGTCAGCGTAGGGCATCTGCTTTAGGCCTGTGATTCTTTTAGTGAGGTATTTCTGAGGCCTTTCCAGTTGTTGCAGATGTCTTGAGAGGTACATACCAAATGGGGCATTGTATTCTATAATGGGTCTAATGAGGGATGAGTACAGTGGGACAATGACCTCCTTTTTTCTGGATGAAAAGCCCTTTGTGATGAGGTGTGCCACATAGAAGGATTTCCTGACTGTTGTGGCGATGTGGTTATCGAAGGTGAGACCACTGTCCACCTGTGTCCCTAAGTCTCTTATCACAATTTCTGTGTTTAATGTACTGCCACCTATATGGTAATTCATGGATACATGTTTTTTCCCAAAGGGGATAACAATACATTTCTTGGCATTGAGCTTGAGCCCATGGCTCTGGCACCAAGCATCTGTTTCTGTAAGGCCCTTTTGTCAAGTATCCACATCATTTGGGGATTCAATAATGGCTCCCAGTTTGCAGTCATCTGCAAACTTTGTTAGCCAGAGTCCCTTAGTGTTGACCTGCACTTCAGAGAAGTAGATGCCAAACAAGAGCGGCCCCAGGACTGAACCCTGAGGTACTCCACTTGTCACTTGTCTGGAGCTGGATTTGGAGTCGGCTACTTTTACAGTGTGGGTTCTATCAGTAAGCCATTTAGCAACCCATTGGGTGACATAGGGATTAATGCCTAACTTAGTAAGTTTATCTATGATTCCAGAGTGGGGGATGGTGTCAAAGGCCTTGGCAAGGTCTAGATAGGCTGTGTGGACCACCTTACCCTTGTCCATGGCTCTGGAGACTGATTCAAAGAAGTCAATCAGATTCAGGAGACAAGATCGGCCCTTCACAAACCCAAACTGGGTGGGGTCCAGTGTTTGAAGGTTGCCAATGTCTTTGTTTATAAGTTCCATGATAATACGCTCCATGGCCTTGCAGATAAGGCTTGTCAGACTGATGGGATGGTAGTTTCCGGGATCCAAGGTGGATCCCCCTTGTGGATTGGGATAACTGTAGCTCTGTGCCACTCAGTGGGCACAAAACCTGAGGTGAGGCTATGATTAAACATGACACTTAGGTGAGGTGCCAGTTCATATTGTAGTTCATGTAGTACACAGCCCGGGATGTCATCTGGTCCCATGGATGCTGTATTCTTGGCTTTAGAGAGTGCATTTTGTACCTGTGTGGCCGTTATTACTGGAATTTGGCAATCTTCCGGTATTGAGATGGGCCATTTAGGGGGTGAGATGGGGTGAAGTTGGCACTGAATCGATCTGCCAGGTTACTGGCAATATCCTTTGGATCAGTATATTTAATGCCATTTTGTTTTAGCTCAGAGCAGATCTGAGCATTGCCATTTAGATTCTTGACATAGGGTTGTCTTTGGAATCTTTGGCAATTTTATTTTCGTAACTAGCTTTGGAGGATTTTATGAGGCATCTCAGTTTCTTACTGAGGCTAGTAAGGGAGTTTTTTGCATCCTGGGATTTTCCTCTTTTCTGCAAAAGTTTCTTCCTTTTGTTGTAAAGTTTGTTTATGGCCGGGACCACCAGATTGGCTTCCTTTTTTTGGATGAGAGCATTTTGGTTCTATTTGGGATGGCACGATTCATGCATGAGTGGATGTGCTCGTACAGTGCCTTAGTGTAGGATTCAGCAGTTGAACTTTCAGTTCCCATCTGCATGGGTGTCATGAAGTTTGTCACTTCTGACTTGAGTAGCATGAAGTTGGCTTTGGAGAAGTTTTTTATGGTGGTTTCTTTACTGGGGGTGGGGTGGGATGTGGATGTTAAGGGTGATTAGCTTATGGTCAGACCTGACTAACGAGGGGGTGACCATAGGTATGGAGCATTGATTTCCCATGTTGGTAATGACCAGGTCTAGGATATTGGAGCCCCTGGTGGGACTATGGATTAGTTGATCCAGGGCGTTGGAATTTATGAATTCCAAGAACCGTTGTGCAAAGGTGTTCGGACATGAGTAGTTTTCCCAGTTAATGGCAGGGTAGTTAAAATCACCCAGTATTAGGGTGTTTGGTTCTATCTTAATATTTTCCAGTATGTTTAGAAAGGTGTAGTGAGAATCTTGGGGTATGGTGGGGGATCTGTAGCAAGCTACAATTTGGATTGCATTCTTACCTAGTGTTAGTTGCACTTGGAGAATTTCAGACACATTGTGTTGGCCAACTAGCCTGGTGGTGTGAATATCCTTGGTGAATATTGACACTCCTCCACCTTTAGTGTTTCGGTCCTAGTTTGGTGGCCGAAAAGTGTGGTAAGAGTTGTAGCCTGGTATTGCAGGGGTGCTCTCTGGAGCCTTGAACCAGGTCTCATTTACTGCACAGATATTGATGTTCTCCATTTTTAGGAGTGCCTCGAGAGAGTGCATTTTGAGGTTTAGACTTCTAGCATTGAGTAGGATTACATTCAGATTTTGCATGCTTGTACCTGTTACGGTGGTGGTTTTGTCCTTTGAAGTTTGCCTAAAAAAGGCACTATAGGGGTGGCAAGAGCCTTAGCCAGTAACCTGAATCCCAGGGGCGACAGGTGCAGACCATCTCTGGCAAAGCATCGTGGTCTGTCAATCATGTCATCCCAGGCAGACAGATACTGGATCCCCTTTGAATGACACCATAAGCTTAGCCAATTGTTGAAGTCAATCATTTTATCCTTATATTGTGGTATCATTCTGGGCAAAGGCAGGATGCTACTCAGGGCTAGGGTCATACCTGCCTGGGCCACATGATCCGAGAGCTCTTCCATGTCTCTTTTCATGTAGTCCAGGGAGGTGCGTCTCAAGTCATTCACTCCAACATGGACAATGACAGAGTCATATTTGTACTTGTTGTGGAGTGACTTGAGTGCATGCGTTATGTGGCGGATCCTGGCACCCGACAGGCAGCTGACTGTAATTTTCTCCTTATTCAACCTGGTGAGAGGGACATCAGTGTGCCGGACTATAGAGTCACCTATGACTAAAGTGTTAGGCACATTGTCTTGCCTTAGGGGCTGTTGCTGGGTGGCACACTGGTGTTGTGAACTATGTGACACATTGGTTGTGATTGGTGTTTGTTTGTGTTTCAGCTTCAGAGGTCTTTGTTGCTTGGGCAGGTTACAGTTAAAGGCCTCTGCATATGTGGATTTAGTGTTGCCATATGTGGGTGTTGGTGGTGCGGGTTTAGAAGGGCTATGTGTTGCTTGAAGTGTAGTGTGGGTGTTAACCTTCTCCTCTTGACTGTTTAGCACAATCTTGGGTGGAGAGAACTTTGCTTCCATTTTGGCTATGTAAGTGCATCTCTCACAGGTTGTAGTGTTGGGTGGTAGGAGGAGAGGGTTGTCTGTGTACATGAGGCAATTGCTGCATTGCCCCAGTATGCCCAGATTCACCAGGTGGACAGGAGAAATCACTGGAAGGTGACCCTTGGACATGCCTGGTTTGGGGCTTTTTTTTTCTTTGTAAAGTATAGGAGCTGTTTCCTTTGCAAGGTACTTTGCAATTATAGGCTGTTTAGTACCTACTATTAATTTCTACTTGTTAACAAGGAGAGTTCAGTATTTGTATGAGTTTAAGGCTCATTGGTTTAAGGCACATTGGTTGTGATTGGTGTTTGTTTGTGTTTCAGCTTCAGAGGTCTTTGTTGCTTGGGCAGGTTACAGTTAAAGGCCTCTGCATATGTGGATTTAGTGTTGCCATATGTGGGTGTTGGTGGTGCGGGTTTAGAAGGGCTATGTGTTGCTTGAAGTGTAGTGTGGGTGTTAACCTTCTCCTCTTGACTGTTTAGCACAATCTTGGGTGGAGAGAACTTTGCTTCCATTTTGGCTATGTAAGTGCATCTCTCACAGGTTGTAGTGTTGGATGGTAGGAGGAGAGGGTTGTCTGTGTACATGAGGCAATTTCTGCATTGCCCCAGTATGCCCAGATTCACCAGGTGGACAGGAGAAATCACCGGAAGGTGACCCTTGGACATGCCTGGTTTGGGGCTTTTTTTTTCTTTGTAAAGTATAGGAGCTGTTTCCTTTGCAAGGTACTTTGCAATTATAGGCTGTTTAGTACCTACTATTAATTTCTACTTGTTAACAAGGAGTGTTCAGTATTTGTATGAGTTTAAGGCTTCCTAGTGCTTTCCAGCAGGTATTAGAGAAAGTGCTAGTCACAGGGATGCTTAAAGGTAAGATTGAAAAGAATGCACTCTGCAGTGTGCACTAGAGAAGTTAGATGTGAAAGTAGGTAACTTGAGTTTTACCTGTTTAAAAAGTTAAGGTTTAGTGGAGAGTTACTATTTTTAAAACAGCAAGATGGATTGAAAGGGGTGGTCACTTTTGTATTTTGGTACTATGAAATACTGTAGGATGGCCAATAAATTTAAATAATTGAAGGGGTGGGGTTTCAAAAATGATGATTTTGTGATTACTCACATAAGCCAGTGAAAGTAGAGAGAAATGAGATATATGGTAAGATTAACATAAGAGGCGGGCAACTAGAAAGACAGTGGTATTTAACAAGACAACTTAAATGGGTGGGAGGGCGGGAAAAAATTCTGCCTGATTCAGAACAGAGAGAGCTGTGGTCTCTTTTGAAGTTTTAATATGCTGTTAAAACAGAATGCAAGCAAAACATAAGGTAAAGAAAACAAACTACAGTATTCAAAATATAGAAAGGCAATACAGTAATACAAAAAATAAAAGCAAACTAACCTTTCCTTCACAGCAAAGTTTAGCAGAGTCTGGATGACAAATTGTGTGTAATGCCCATGGAATTATCTTGGATGTGTGTGCTGGCAACCCTGGTAGTTATCATGACTCCTATTATCTGGCACACATCACAGCTGTACCGGATGTTTGCTGGGTGACATTCCACAGGGCCATTTACCTAGGGATGCTGGCTATGCCCTGGAACCATGTATGATGACACCTATCAGAAGTGCACACACACCCACGTAAGAACACCATAATGAGGCACATGCTTAAACTAGGAACATCACAGAGCATGTGTTTGAGCTTCTGAAGTTATGGTTCCGGTGCCAAGATATATCCAGTGGAACCCTAAAGTATAATCTATGCACATGTGCACATATGTTCATGGTATGTGCTATGCTCCACAACCTGATCCTGTGGAAACAGCTGCAGCAGGATCAGAAAGGGAAAGGGACACACATCCCCCCATCATTGCCTAGGACACCACAGCCACAGTCAGATGAGGACTCTGAGGAGGAATCCCCAGCTACTGTCTCTGAAGGCAGATGTAGGGGTGCTCAGTATGTCCTTGCTTTGGATAAGAGACAACACATAGCACATTCATTGACCACCTAGGGACCTAATATCTTATTCCTACTCACATACATATAGTAAAATTGATGCAACTCACACAACCTTTACCTCCCCATGTATTGGTTGTGAATTGCTTGCATCAGACAGAGTTAGCCCTGAACTAAAGGTGTGTCAACTGCTGCATTTGCAAGGTAAG
Organism: Protopterus annectens; assembly: GCF_019279795.1. NCBI lineage: Eukaryota > Metazoa > Chordata > Ceratodontiformes > Protopteridae > Protopterus > Protopterus annectens. The sequence continues at coordinate 188,244,801 of NC_056727.1, forward strand.
TCCTGAATCTAGAATGTATTCTTTAATTATATTATGGCATATTCTTGCATTTCCTAACTTGGTACAGTAAGCAAGTAAATAGTGGTGGATTTGTACAGAAAATACCTTATCATGTGACACCAGACACTTATATTACTTATATTTGTCCATCAGTAATTAGTAGGCCTCAGGCATGAAAGATTTAAACAGTCATACCTCTGAAGAATTCTGATGTTCCCTGCATGGCCTCAGTTTAGTGCCATACCTTAATACGGGTAAATCATTGAAGACAGATGTTAGAAAGTGATGATATGCATTGCAGTTTCAGACTTCAGACTTGTTTGTGTCATAACCATAACTGAGCCTTGCTCCATCCCCAGAAAAGGAGTGTACCCTTGTTCCTGCCCTAATAGTAACTCAGCTATGCTACCTCCAAAAGAACAGTATATGTGTGTCTGTGGTATCTGACTTGAACTTAATTCATTGGCAAATGCATATCATATTCCCAGTTAATATCCTCTCACAAGGCCAATGATATACAATGGCTTGATAACTGATAAATGATCAAGAAACACAGAACTGTATATTTGTAGGCATAGTTATGACAGATTGTGTGATCACTAACTGCTCTATGTCCAAATATAGTAAAGAGAATTAAATGCACGGATAGCAGTGGACATTTTGATGCAGTTGGTTGTGTGAAGAATGACTTTCTATTTAGTTGATGCAAATCTGTTTGTGTTACCAAGAAGACTAAGGCATCCTTCCTGTTTTCTGAAGCTGTATTGGTGTGAAGGTTCAAATCCTGACATATGCAGAAATTTGTGATGTGTACTATCAAGTCTGGCTAAGCTTATCTTGCTTGCTCGATGTGCCACATTGCAGAAACAGGGGAAAACCATATTTCCTAGAAAGCAGACACCCAAAAATCGAAAACGGATACATTCAATTAATGTTCTTAGCCATTGTGAAAATTTGGCTAGGAGTACAGATGAGACCGGGGTGTAGTGGCAAGCGTTAGTAGTGTTCCTCATGTTTGAGCACTGCTTTCCTGCATGCAAACAGGCCCAGCTTACATGTGTGTACACTTGTTTAACTATCATGCAAATCCAATGCTCGTTGCACTATGGAATTGCATATATGATATTTTATTATTGCTGTTTATTGTCCATTTCCTTTGTATGACATAAAATTACATGTAGAAACATTGCAAACTAGGGAACAATATAATATAGTATAATATAATATAATATAATACACTATAATATAATATAATATAATATAATATAATATAATATAATATAATATATAATATAATATAATATAATATAATATAATATAATGTATTAATGTATATTATATATTAATATATATATATATATATATATATATATATATATATATATATATATATGTATATAATAATATATGTTATGGTAATAATAATAATAGTATATGTTATTTACAATACATTCATTTTTCCCCCCAAACCACTCCAAACAGCACTACAACCCTAGGGTCTCATTACCTTTTCTGCACATATATCAACCACAATACATAGTGTTGTACATTAAGTTGTGCGCTCATGGATAGGGCCACTTGGTGGTGCTCACAGCCTTGTTCTGCAAAACTCAAACAGACAATTAGGCTCAATCAGGGTACTTGTGTTGTTACACAGCTAGGCTTCCAAACAGTCTACTGCTATTAGGCTACTAGCCTCAGATGACTCTATGAAGCAATGCACCTATGTAGGCCTCCCAACCTCTTGTCTCCCACATGGCCTGTTGATGTCAACTACTATAAGTTCACCTGCAGTCCTGATAAAATCAGACTTCTGCCATGGAGTGTGCATTCACTGTAGTCAACTAGGTGTGTGTGTGTGTGTGTGTGTGTGTGTGTGTGTGTGTGTGTGTGTGTGTGTGTGTGTGTGTGTGTGTGTGTGTGTGCAGGTGTGTGTTTACACAGAAGAGCAGAAGTCTGTATCGCACAGTTACATCTCCAATGGCATTGATTGTCAGCTGTTTGAGACTTGCAAAAGCCTACATATCCATATTTCATGCAGGCCTCCCAACCTCTTGTCTAAAACATAGCCTGTCACTTTTAGCTTCTATAGGGTCACCTGCAGTCCTGTTAAAATCAGATTTGTGCTGTGGTGTGTGTGATAAGTACTCTGAGAGGCAGTGTCCTTAGTTAGGTAGGGGTTCTATTTTCACTGCAGTCAACTGTGTGTGTGTGTCTGTGTGTGTGTGTGTGTGTGTGTGTGTGTGTGTGTGTGTGTGTGTGTGTGTGTGTGTGTGTGTGTGTGTGTGTGTGTGTGTGTGTGTGTGCGTGTGCACGCGTGTGTGCATGTGTGTGTGTGTGTGTGTGTGTGTGTGTGTGTGTGTGTGTGTGTGTGTGTGTGTGTGTGTGAGATGTTGCTGGACTTTATACTGAGCCTGTTACAGAAGCCTGCGGGACACTGTTATCTTTTCCTGGACAAACACGTCTGTCATTACTAGGTTATACAGTAAGTGAAAGAAGCGGCTGTCTACAAATAAAAACGTGAGAACCCAGCCCTGAAAGACCAAGTTACTCAGCCTAACCAAGCAAATTAGACATTTTGTGCAATCTCTAACCCCAACTCTTATTTTCTCTTTTTTTTTCTTTTCACCACAGCACAGCAGTGTAGTCCTGGCCTACAGGATCCACTTGCCCCCACTCCACTGGCTATGGCACCAAGGGCCAGCACATCTGAACTACAACCTGGTAGCACCCCCTATGCTGCCCTTGCACTACCTGGCCCCTCAGATACTTCTGCCATGGAGGAAAAGCCTGTGGCTCCCTCTGGGAGCAGTGGCAGAGTGGGTCATTTTATCACCCATGAATAACTTTTGGGGATGGTGCATAGGAATGTGTGTCACACTGTAAGCCACAAAGCTATGCCAGATGGAGACACTGCTCTACATCATTGTACTGAATAACACAAAGAAATGCAGATGTCAGACACTTCAGCCATCAGTGCAGTGAATTGACTGTGATGACAGTCCAGTGGGTGAGGACTTGATTCTCACTGTCACCTAGCTTGATATCCATGGGTTTGCAAGGTATACACCATTATCCCAATCATGGTGTTCACTGACCTCTTGTGTTCTTCACCATCCCTGACTCTTGTCTTGTATGTCCTGTCTCTCAGCAATTGCTTCCTCACCTTGCCAAATTACCTGTCTCAGACATAACTGTGTCCCTTCCTTAACATTCCACTCTCTCTTAAAAAACAAAATAAGGCACCTGTCCCAAACAAAATAATTGCCCCAAACATAGCTCTCCATGTCACACACGTGTTAACTTGACACACTTGATTCAGTCTAATTGGCAGTACAACATGATTATGTTCTCTCTCTGGAGGTGACAGTCCAAATTCATCTAATCTTCTCTACATATGATCAGTTTTTCAGGCACATTCTCAGTATACATCACATATTCACAATACATACATGTGTTGCCCACCCCCTTAAACAATAAATCCCTGGGGGCTGAGTATTTTTTACATACATACATATATCAACCACACTACAAAGTGTAATAAATAATGTTGTGTGCTCCCTCATGGATAGATCCATTCGGTGGTGCTGACAACCTTGCTCTGTTAAACTCAAACATCCAACTATGCTGAATAAGGGTCTTGTGCTTTTACATAACTAGGCTTCTACACACCTAGGACACATTGTACAGTTAGGCTACTGGCCTCATATGAAGCTATGAATTTATGTCCCTATGCAGGTCTCACAAACTGTTGCCCCACACATGGCCTGCTGTTGTTGTCTACCATAGGTTCACCTGCAACCATGTAAAAGTCAGACTTGTGTCATAGCACTTACATTAAGTACTGAGTTCTGTAGTCTGTATACTTAGGTAGGGGTTTTGTTCTCACTGCTGTCAACTAGGTGTGTGTGTGTGTGTGTGTGTGTGTGTGTGTGTGTGTGTGTGTGTGTGTGTGTTTCTACATAGCAAAGTAGATGTGTTATCTTAACATTACTTATAAAATGGCATGGCTTGCTAGTCTTTTCATATTTACAGAAGCCTACACATCCAATTCATGCATCCCTCCCAACCTCTTGTCTCCCACATGGCCTGCTGATGTCATCCACTATAAGTTGACATGCAGACATGTAAAAGTTAGACATGTGCCATGGTGCTTGCTTACACTACTGTTTTCTGTAGTCTGTATAATTAGATATGTAGGGGTTCTGTTCTCACTGCAGTCAACTGTGTGTGTGTGTGACAGATGTTACTTGACATTACTCAGATCCTTTTATACCAGCATCAAGGACACTGTTATCACCATATGCTCAACAGACAATGCTGATGTAATCAGCTATATCAGGTTATTGCATATCCAGCCATCCCACCAGGCCATGATCAGACACTGGCCTGGAGTTCAGGCAGATGTCAACTTGGGCTCATAGGAAGTTAGTAGGCAGAGGACTGGTGACAGATATGCTCAGTGTCAGTATGAGTGTTAACATTCACTACTAGTTGGTCACAAAGCTGTGGCTTCACTTTTAGATGTCTGATATAGCTAAAGAATGCCTCCTGATTATCTTTAGATTGGAATGCTATTTTAGGTTTGTACGTGGTTTTAGAGAACTTTTCAAGATAGCTAATTTCCCTGTTCAAGCTCTGGAGGAGTGTGCTTCATCTACTGAGTCAGTTCCCTCTTGTTCTTAGACATTACTGTCTTCCACTTGCTTTATAACCTATGTATTCTTGATGCCCACTAGGGTGGCTTGTTTTCCATGATGAGCTTGTTTTGATTCATTCATGTTCATCCAAATCTATACATTTGTATAACTGTTTATACTGGCCATTTGTGTACACCTCTGTGTAGCGGTCATTGTTGACAGTGGTAGCAGGGGGATAGTAACTCTTTATGGCATTGGTTAGGAGTCTATAGTTTGCTTTGCAGAAATCTGTCATTTTTCTGATCTTCGGGGGGTGTCAGGTATGATTGTGAATGTGAAAGAGACTGAATTGTGATCTTACCTAACCAGGGGGGCCAACACACAGGAGTTAGTGCAGAGAACAACTATGTTGTTCAGTACTAAGTCTAGAATATTCAAGCCTCTTGTGGGGATGCAGACTATCTGTTACACAGCATGTGTATTAACAAAGTCCAAGAACCTTAGGGTGAGTATGTTTGTGCACATATATGACTCCAAATTGATGGAAGGATAGTTGAAATCACACGACCAAGGTGTTTGGCGCCTCAATTAGGTCTAAGTAGGCAGAGTGGTCCTTCTGGTTCAGGGTTGCAGACTTGCAGCTATCAATGATATGGAAGGGGGTTTTACATACCCTTAGTTGGAACTGGAGTAGTGCTACAGAGTCATACTCTTTGATCAGTCCTGCAATGTATTTGTCTTTAATGAAGATGTACACACCTCCACCTTTGGTTCTTTCATGATTATTTTGATGTGTGAACATGTGGGAGGCATTGTACCCCTGCATGTCCAGAGTGCTCTCTGTGGCCTTGAACCATGTCTGTGTGACTACACAGACATGGGTATCTGCCAAGGTAAGGAGTTCTTCCAGTGGAGTGCAGTTTGATTTGTACTCCATGTATTAAGCAGCATAACCTTCAGTTTGTCAGTGGTGGATACTTTTATGCTGGGGGGGAGGAAAGCACCTTCATATAGTACAGTGAGGTACGTCACCAAGTATTCACTGTAACATGGACTATGACTGAGTCATAATGGTACTTGTTGAGAGATTTGAGTGTGTATATGATTGGATGGACTCTGTCACATGTTAGGCAGGTGACTGTGACCTTCTCCTTCCCTGGCCTGGTGAGGGGGAGATCTGTGTGTCTCATTCTCATTATGGAGTCACTTATGAACAAGACATTTGGTTTTGAGGTGTTTTGCCTGAGGAGCTTATTGACTGAGACACTGTTGTGTGTCTTTTATTTATTTATTTATTTTACATTTGTTTACCGGGATAGTCCAACTGGATACATGTCCATTTTCAGCAGAGGCCTGGGGAGAAAAGCTCCAAAACACAGTCAACAAACTGTTACATTTTTACAGTTTAAAACACAAAATAAACACAAATAAAAAGATTTGTGCACAGATGTTAACAAACACAACGGACAGATATACACAAACAGATTATTACATTTTTACTCAGATGGAAAATTCTAGACAGCCTTTTTAAGATAGGGTATTGAATGCCTAGTAGGCTAACCTGGTAGTAGATCCAAAGAGATCATAGGATATATAAGTTAAGAAACAAAGTGTAGGCAGAAGTCCTCCATGTGCACACGAGTGATGGTTAGAGTTAGTCTGGATTAGGACAAGGACATAGCCATCATTTTTTAAAGTACTGAATCAGACCTTTCTTGAAATGAGGTAGAGAGAGTTCAGATGTAAGATTAGCAGGAAGAGAATTCCAAGTTTTGCCAACAGAGTTAGCAAATAGAGATTCTCCGGCTGTGTTGTTGGATTTGAGAGTTTGAACTAGTAGTCATTCAGATGAACGAAGTGCACTAAGGTTACTGTAGGGGATGATGAGGTTTTTAAGTACTGGTGTATTATCTGGTTGGTAGAGGACCTTGTGTGCAACTATTAGTTGGTTAACTTGAAGTAGGTTACGCAGTTCAAGCCATCCTAGTAGATTTAGGTTATGACAGTGATGAGTTCTGTAGGCTGCATCGGTAGCAAATCTAGCAATGTGTTTTTAACTGCTAGAAAGTTTATTAAGGTCAGTTTTGCTAAGGTTTGTAAATAGAGGGGAAGCATCCAGGAGGGTGGAGAGTAGATGTATATGAGCAATTATAGTTCTGGCTAATGATGTTAGGAAGGGCTTGATCCTATATAGTGAGACAAGTTTTTTATTAACTGTTTTAATAGTTTTATTGATCTGCAGATCAAACTTAAGGTTATTATCTATTATAACTGCTAAGAGTTTGGTTGAGGAATCTGGGGAAATAATGGTGCTGTTGTTGGATTTCAATGTAAAGATCATAGGGGTAGACTTGTGAGTGGAGGAGAAAAGTAGCTGTTTGGTTTTATTAGGATTTAATGAAATGATGGTTAAAGAGCCAATTTTCAACTGTGTTAAAAGTATTTTGGGATAGAAGCTGCAACTCTGTAGGTGAAGTGTTGGAGCATACTAAAGTGGAGTCATCCGCATATTGAATGCATGTTGCATTTGGGATGACCTTATACAAATCATTGATGAAAATGGAAAATAATAGTGGACCTAGTATGGAGCCTTGGGGTACTCTGAGAGTGATGGGTAAAAGGGTGGATAGTTTGCTCTGCCATAGGACATCCTGTTGTCTACCACTGAGATAGGATTGAAACCAATGGATGGCCTAGCCCTCTAGGGAGATGAATTTCAAAGTGTTTATGAGTATTTGCTGGTTTACCATATCAAAGGCTTTTGAAAGATCGAGAAAGATAGCAGAGGAATGTTTATTATTGTTTCGGTGTTGATTAATGACATTAGAGAAGGAGAGGAGGGCTGAGGTTGTACTATGGAATGGTCTAAAGTATGTTAGGTGTTGGCTAGAAGATTATTATGCATAAGATAGTTTAGGAGTTGATTATGGAAGCATTTTTCCATAATTTTAGCCAAGGGTGACAGAATAGCTATGGGTCTATAGTATGACAGGTCAGTAGAGTTTTCCCCTTTATGGGGTGGGATGACATGGGATATCTTCCAGATGTAGGAGATGGATGCTTCAATTATAGTTCTATTGATCAGGATAGTAATGGGGCATTCTATGGCATTTGCAGCTTTTTGAAGATATTCTGCAGGGAGTAGATCAGCCGACAGAGTGGTAGGCTTTAGTTTCTTCAGTAATTTTCAGACAACAGATGTGCAAACTGGTTTGAAGTTAAAGGAGAGTTGGGAGCTGGGTGTAGTGGTTGGAGAATATGGGCATCTAGGGGATGATTGGTTAGCTAGGTTGTGGATGGTTGTTGTAAAGAAGTTGTTGAAGGTATTAGCAATTTCTTCTGGTTTTTTTTGGTTAGAATCCAAGGGGGCAAGAGTGGAGGATTGTACTGGACTAAGGAGTTTGTTTATACCTACCCAAAACATTAGTGACTTGTTTTGGTGTTTTCTTGGAGATGACAGTAATAGTTTTTCTTGTGTAATGTGTTGGATTTTCTTTGTTTCATTTCTTAGCTGTCTGTATCTAAGTTGATCTATGTTATTTTTTTGTGGACCGCAAAGTGGCCCAAGCCCTATTTCTAAGTAACATTTTTTGTCTGGTTTCTTTTGAGAGTCAATGAACAACTTTTGATTTGGTTCTAATAGTCTGTGCTGGTGCATGGGTGTCAAGGATGGATTGGAATTTTGTATTAAAGTAATTTACTGCTTCAAGTGGTAATTGTTTCAGAACTGACAATTGCAAGATTTGAGTTCATTTTGGAAATTCATGCAGTTGAAATCCTTATTGTTCCTTACTGTTTTAAAAAATAGACTGGTTGTGGATATCAGCTTTTTGTCTGATTAAATAGGTGAGGAGGTGATCACTTACATCATCAGGCAAGGTCCCACTCTTGTATTTGAAAGGATAGGTGTTAACAAGAATCCAATCCAGAATACTTACTTTATTGCTGTGTTCACTGATCCTAGTGGGAGAGGATACAACCTGTGAAAATCCATAAAGGTTTATGTGGTGAGTGGGGAGTTCTGAGGGGCACATGTTTCAGTCTATGTTGAAGTCCCCATGTACAATGATTTCTTGGGGGTAGTTGCTGGATAACCAATGTAGGATATCTTTGAGGGTATTTATGTTATTGCCTGGAGGAATATACACACATATGAGATTTATACATTTGTTCTTATTAATGTGGAGCTTAGTGATAAGCATTTCAGAATTGCCAAACAGGGGTGTTTGCAGGGCATTATTGGACACTTTAAGCATGGATTTGTACAGAACAGCTACCCCACCTCCCTTTCTATTGGCTCAATCAAGCCTTAGGATGTTACAGCCTGGTGGTATAATTTCATTATCTGAAGTAGAAGGTTTTAGCCAGGTTTCAGTTAGACATAGTATGTCTGGGGAAAGAGCATCCAAGATGGCATGTAGGTGTTGAATCTTATTGTTTACACTTCTGATATTTAGGTGACTGATCAAGAGTGAGTTTGGGGGTTTGTCTAAGATTTGTGCAGTAGTGGGACAGTTAGTAAAGTACCAAGAGCCAGTGGATGAGGATGGGCCAGGATTTGGGTGGATATCTCCATCCATTGTCAGGCTGCATTGTAATCTGATTGTGAGCTTCCAGATTTTAATTAGTAGACTTTGGTATCTTTTGGTTTTAGGGTTGGCATATCTTGTTTTAATGGAATGCTGATACCTAGTAAGTAAGGAGTTAAATAGGAAGGGATGTATTAAGTGTTCCAGCTTATGTGTAGCTATTTAAGTGGAGGTTTGGCCTTTTGAGTAGTGGAAACCTGGGTATGTATTATATTCATAGGCAGTAAGAAGACATGGGACAAGCAGAAAGGGTAGCAGAGAGTATAGTGGAAGTATTTTAATTGGTTTCATTGCAAGCAACATTGGGATTATTGAGGTTGACTTTTCCCCAGTTTAAATTATTTTTGATAGGATAGAGGGATTAAGTACTGGAGAGCCTATTGATGACTTGGATATGGCTGATTGGTTGCAGAAAGAGGGGGCGTGGTTGTAGCACTATATATTTAGATGTACTGTGGGCGGGTGGGAATTGGGAGCAGGGTGGGGTGCAGAGCAAGCCCAAGCACAGTGAGGGCGAGCGGAGCAGGGCTGAACTAGACCACGAGGTAGTAAGGGTTTGTGTATACTGTGTGAGTGCACTGGAGCTAAAAGTAGGTTGTTTTGTAACTTTGTATTAGGTTCTTCTACTTCTAATATCAATTTGGTCTACAGAGTCATGTTTTTTCATTTTATAGTTTTATGGCTATGAGAGTAAATTTCACTTTTATGCACTGGTAAGACACTTAGCATTCAAAAGCCCACACAAAGCATTAAGCTTTCTTGAACAATTTTCCACTGAGGTACTCTTTAATGGGTAATAAGGGACTTAGTAAGCCAAATCAGGTAATAAAGGTTTTCTAAGATATTGATTGGAATGGAGCTATTAGTGCTTTAGACCTAGTCCAGCTATGTAAAATCTAAAATGGTGTCTGCCACAGGTAATATTTATTAATTTTGGGATTGGCTTAAGGTATTATGTGTAATGGATTTTGTTCGGTCTGTACTGGATGCAGTAGATTTGTATTTGGGAGGTCTCCAATCTTTAGTTAGATTTCTAGCAAGCACCTTGGCATATGTGGGTTTATGTGCTGTGAGCTTATGTGCATCAGGTGAATTGTGTGTGCTGACAACAAGTTTGATATCTTGTTTGTTGTTATGTGAGAGAATTGTTGATTTCAAATCCATAGTACAGATACAGTTCACACATGTTGTATTAGTTTGGTTAGCAGTAAGTGGTTGTCAGTATGCATGAGGCAGTTGCTCTGTGGCCTAAGGATGCCCGTGTTCATCAGGCTGCCTAGAGACATGGTGGGAAACTGTCTATCCATTATGGAAGGTATATACTGTAGTAAGTATTGGGGAGTGGGCAAGATGGACAAGGTTTTGGTGTAAGACTAACAAAATGTATCGCTCTATGGAGGTCTAGAGTTACAAAAATGTGTAAACGTTGCACAATGCACACCTGAGTTGCTCACAGGGCAGCAGTGCAAGCTCTGAGCAGCTACAGTAAGCTGAGTGAAAACACTCTAAAACACAATGCTGGAATACAAGTAAAGTTAAACTATTTTAAACAAGTAAAACAAGGGAAAGGCCAAAAGGGATCCAGCAATCCCCAAGTCAGATGGTGTTTTTGGATGCACAGTTCTGCCACAAGGTGCAGGGTGTGGCCTTCTTAATGTAAGAGGGTTGGTTTTAGTGCTCCAGTGATACCAAACAGTCTAGATTCAGAAAGCCTGAATAGAGCCTATGCTATAAAATGCAGAAGATCTAGAAATCCAAAGTGCAGAAAATTGCAATCAGAAGAGAAGAACAAACATTTTAAATAAACCAGCAATCCAGTAGACTATTCCAACAAGAGTGTAGACAACAAACCTTCCTAGTGTGAAGTAAGTGGTCTGTAACACAAGTGCATAAACCAGAACTACGACACTTTCAGAATAACAGACACAGTAAGCCTCCAACCAGCAATTCTCAGCTTAGAAGGGTGTATGTTATTCCCCACCACCACCACAAGAGTCTACACCACAAACCTTCCTAATGTAAAATAACTGGTTTGGAGGCAAAATGCTTAAACCATATCAAAGAGACTTAGAACAACAGTCACAATAAGCATTCAACAAGAAATTCCCAGCTCAGAAAGGCAGAAGCTACCTTCTCCTCCTACCAGAGTGTAGACTACAAACCTTCATAAGGTAAGACAACTGGTCTGAAGCCCAAGGGCTTAAATCAAATGTAGTAGGCTTAGAATCACAGTTACAATGTAATGCAATACCAGACAGATGACAGTGACATGTCCATTAATCTACCCACATACATAATGTCATAGTTAGTAGGCCCTGCATTATCTTGATGAGAAAGCCCTGTGGTGTGCAGAGCTGCTGCATGTGTCTGGTTCCTGCAAAAGAGAGCATTATACTGTATTACTGTTCTGATGAATTTGACTACAGTGCTGTCATGCAGTCCTGAGATCTGAATGTGATGGTATTTCTTGTGATGTGCACCATACATATGTACTGGAAAACATTAAAGAAAAAGGTTATAAAGTAATGACACACATTGCATTTCCTGACTTCACAACCCTTACAGGAGAATACACTAGAAAGTATTGTCATGATGATGCTATTCACTGTAACATCTGGTAAGACAAATATAACTGAGAGGTGCAATTATCAGTTCAACCAAACAAATGCAAATATATTAGGCACTAATGTAACTATGCACCCTGGGCATTGGACACAAAGCTTTTGTATCCCTGAATCCAAAAGAGAGAAAAAGGGATATGGCACAGTTATCAACAGTTGCTCAGGGTGCTGGGGGTGGGGGGTCAGTAGGCCTAGGCTGACACAAAAGGTTGGTGAGTGTGTGTAAGGTAGAAAGTGAAGCAGGCAGGCTGTGTGTGTGTGTCTGTAGGGGTCCTCCATGTGAAAATGGTGTGTGAGAGTCTGCATGAACACAGCCAGGCTCAGTGCTAGCTCTACATCATGGTATGTTGGACGGGTGTGAGCCATACATGGTAGAACTGACAGTTCATTGTCCCAACCCCCAACCACGAGAACTGGCTCTTCCTGGAGTTCCACTGGAACCTCCATGCCCAAGGTCAGATGGTGTGCTACTACTTGAGGGTGACTGATGTCTGCTGGATGTCCTCCCTTCATGGGAACAGCCAGGACATTGATCCCATGATCTGCTACATCTTGGTGTGGACAATACATTCTCTGATGGAGCAGCAGATGTACTGCCACTACAGGAGGTTGATCAGGCACAGCCCCATTGACTCTCAGCAGATGTAGCTGCTGATCTATGCCCACGAGGTTGACGGTTCCCTTCCAGCAGACATTCCAGCATAGACAATGTGTATTCCATGACAGATGCTCTGTGCTCTTTCACAGCCACATCCCATTGATACATGTCATTGAACCAATTCAGTGCATCAACAACATGGTGGAGGCAGTCACAGATGTCAGACTGTTCTGCATCTAAAATCCTGAGAATTCTCCTGCAGTGATGTTCTGAATGTGTCTGTGCCTCCATAATGCCCTAAACATACATTGAGTGACACATAAAGGCACACCTGCACCAGGTGGTGGAGGGACAGCAGGCCACTGACAAGCACTCCAATCAATTTGCCTGCGTGGCAACTCACCAACAGTTTGGCTACAGGCAGTGTTAACAGGCTGTGAAGCCATGGTAGCCACACTTCCCTTTTCTATGTCCTCATCCTCCAACTGTCCAATATGTATGGCCTCAGTGGACTGGGTATAAGTAGGCAAACTAGCTGTGTCCAGGGATCCTGAGTGTGGGTCCTGGATGTCAACTTCTGTGCCAGATTCAGCCTCTTCAAACCCAACTGTGCCTCAGAATGGGAGGAATGTGCAGGAAGGGTGTAGGGAAGAACCATAGCTATCCATGTCTTCAACAGTAAACACTAGGCACATGTATACATTGAAGATGTATTTGGACTGTCACCTCCAGAGAGAAGGGTAACAATAATATACTTGTGTTGTGAAGCCAATTGGATCAAATTAGGTCTGTCAAGTCGATACAATTGTGACATGGACAGCTATGTATGGGACAATATTTTTTTTAAGGACAGGTGCCCTATTTTAAAGGAGAGAGTGGAATGTTGGTGGAAAGAACATAGGCTAGTTTGGGGCAGGCAAGTTGGGAACGTGAGGAAGCATTTACAGACAGACAAGACATACAAGACAAGGACAGGGTCGGTGAAAGACACAAGAGGGGGTTCAACACCTTGGTTGGGGTGGGGGTGGGGGAAATCAAGGTCCCATGGATGTCAACACTGTAACAGTGTGACTCAAGTCCTCATCCATTGGATTGTCAGGACTGTTTCATCACTGTGCCACTGGCTGCTGTGGCAGATGTCTTGGCCTATGGCCTGTCTGCTGTACAAGGAAGGACAGCATGTTCTCCATCTGGCATAGGCATATGCCCACAGTCTGGTGCACAATCCAATGCACCACATCTGGCAACTCCACATGGGTGATGTAAGCACCCTCCCCACCTCTTCTCCTGTGGGGGAACACACGCCTGGCCTGTAGGGCAGATCTACCTGAGGGTTCAGGTAGGACAGTGGCAGCAGGAGAGGATGCCACTAGATGGCAGTCCAAAAAATGCTGGGCTTTGTTGCTGAAGCCGGTGCAGTGAGCATAGGCAGATCACCAGGAACTGGCCTACCCTGCTGTGATGTAGCATTAACATAAAGAAAAAACAAAAACAAAATGAAAACAACATTAAAAAATATAACAAAACATTATAACAAAGGTTAAATAATATTATTGCAAACAGAATGATACATAATGAAATTTAGCATAAACAGACGATAAAAGTATACATAATAAACAAAACATAAGAAATAATAAAAGTGATATGATAAGGTGTAATATGATTAAAGAAATAATATTATAATAATATGACATAAATCATAATAAAAATAAGTAATACATAAATAACAAAAAGTAAATGTGGGATGAGGTGAGAGAAAAAAAGGAGAACATTAGCAACTTCACATATTATACAACAAGATTTCAAAAATAACTTTATTTTCTTCTGATACAGTCTGCTATAAACAATTACAACTGCTATTAAATCTCTGTATTACTTGGACTACATGTACAGTGCTTACACATGACAGCAGGCCAGGTCTGGAACTCTGCATTTGAAATGCTATAATGATCATCACATAACAGTACTATATTTCTATCGATGTAAAGCTAACACAGTAGTTATAATCTGATGATTGTTATATTTGGGGAGGGTGGTATTACAAGCCACAAGCAGTGTCTACTGTAATACTATACTTTTGCTTTTGAATACAACATAATGCAAACTCTTTTGTTTTACATTTTATAGACTCACGGGCACTGTTATCTGGGTATGTGCAACTGTTGCTTTGCATTTCAGACCACACCTCTCCACCTTTTAGAGCAGGATATCTGGACATATCATTAAATATTTGGATGTACAAGGAACTTTAATTAGGAACATATTGCAAATGTTGCTATTACACACATGGATAGTTGCATTTGATTTGTGTTAACATAATTTATCGACACTCATTTATTTATTGATGTCTTCATAAAGTACTTGCCAGGCAACCATGATCTCTACAATGACCAGGGCAAAGCATTGATTCTTAAATCTGAATTTTAAGCAAAATGCCTATTATAGAAAGGTACTGTACTGATATGCATTTCCAAAATCATAACAAACTATGATATAGCTACTAATCCATCCATAACTGTTAAGGCTGCAATAAGAGTGCTTTATATAATTATTCTTACTTACTACATGCTTGTTTAACCCTATCCAGTTGCCTAGCAAGGAATGTCACATTTGAGGCCCTCTCTTCTGCAGCTGTGGAAAAAGAGAAAAGAAAAAGCAGTTATGAATACCAGAGTTTACCATAGCCAGTGTGATGCCCCTGCACTGGCCCAGTAATCAAGGAGCCTCAATCCTCACCACTAACACCAGTGAAGGATGTGCACATTAGGAGAATGACAAGTACACACACAGTAAAGTATAATTTCCCTTAAGAGCACACAGAGATCACAGTCAGTATGGGGCTGGTTTCTCCCTCTCTCTCTCCAGATCCCCAATAAGACTTCTCACTGACACAGCTATAGGGTTAAGATCTCAGCCGAGTGGTCAAGCCAAAACCTCCAGCACCCTCTCTGTCCAGCCAGTGCTTCATGTCCCTGCCCAAGTAGCTCACACACACACACACACACACACACACACACACACACACACACACACACACACACACACACACACACACACACACACACACACACACACTTTGAGATTTGATTTATATACAAACACACAGACACTCCTGGGAAATGCGGGCACAAGTTCACTAGCTATGCCCCCTTCTGCTCAGACTATAAGGTAGTACCAGCTGCCACCAACCACTCTTTATCAGCTACTATAAGGCCCTTCCAAAAGGGTGACCAATTCTACTGTGTAATGTTACTATTATCCAAATGGTAAGTGTGACCAGAACTTTTAAGGCTATTTAAAAGTGGCCTATACAGTGTCGCCAAATACATATGCAAATACTGTAAAAGATTAAATATCTCTAAACAAGCCAGCCACAATTAAAATGTTTAAATATATTTAATAATAAATAGTAAAAGAACAAAACAATACTCAATAGCTCAACACAGTGACAACAGAGTTCAGAATCACAGGAAATAGTTTAAGACAACATTGCAGGACAGTCTCACATAAATGCAGAAAAATATCTAAACTACTCTTTACTGTATTCCTACCTATCTCTAAGAGAAACACTGCACCCAAATCTTACTTACAGAGCCAGGCAAATGCAAGTGCTGAATGGATGTTTACAGGTCCAAAGACAAGCAAGATGCAAAGACTTTCTTTGAGAGATAGTTCTTAAATTAATAATACACTTTACTGGTTAGCTGGATGATATCACTATTTGACATCTCTGTGTCAAAAATACTTATGTCTTAGAAGTTTTGCCTGAAACTGGAAGTTGTAAAACAGTTAAGTACTTTTACCTTTGAAACCTGTAATTATTTCTGTTTCCAGACAATAGAAAGAATTTCTAGCTGCAGACATTCTGTCTCTTTGCATTAACTAACTTTCTAGCACAGTCGTAAACAATTTCAACTTATTTTCTCAGAGTTTTGCAGTTAACTCTGTATGCCAGCTTCTACAATGAAAACATACATTTGCACAGGCATATAGTGTATACACATTTCCGCTCTTTTCTAGCAGGGTACACTGTGATTACATTTTTAAGACAAGCCTTCACAGCCAGCTTGAGTATTTTCAGGTAATACATGTAAATCATACTTACACATCACCAGCATGCTCCCCACCTGGCAATCCCTGATACACTGATCAAGGTTATCCCTCTTTTTCCTATAGATGTTGTCATAGTGGTGACAACACTGTTCACTGGTGGTGGGGATACCAGTCACACTGGTATGTTCCCTTGTCAAACTTTCCCACGCTTCTGCTTTGTATTGGGTGCCAGAATAGTCCTTCTGCAACAGACATGTGCCATGGTCCCTAACCAGGAGCCTGATAAAAACCTTGGCCTCCTGGACATCCCAGTGCTGTGCTCTAAAATGCACACCTTCAACTGCTCCAGCCACTGCTTCACAAGTCAAATCGCAATGTATAAAGTGCAATTCCTGTTATTACCCCTTTAAATACCATGGTTTCCTGCCACTTGTGCATACTGAGAGTGTGCACTGTGTACAATTTGATACATTTCAAAATGGTGCGTGCCACTTACTATCTTGCGAACCACACAGTATATACATATGTATAAAAACAACCTCATATTTGTGTGATGCCAATGCATTGTGTGCACCTTTTAAAAAAAATGGCAAAAAACATCACCAAAACACTTCCATGGTCATTCTCTTCCATTACCAGATTATTTAGATATGCTGCAATTTCAAACCATCATATTAAAAAGGTATGTAGTCCGTGGTTTAGAGACCAGGACCATCTGTACTTTAGTTCAAAACTTATCCCATGTTGTCATCAGGGTGTTGACATCATTAGTATTGTTCTACTACATGTTATGCCTTTCAATGTATCAGCGTAGCGCAGTTCCATTTAGCGGGTTTGCATATTGCACAGCATTGTACAGTCATATTTAGTGGAAGCATCCGCTTTCTATTTTTAGATGTTTGGATCATGTCTGCTACCTGGGTGGTCCTGCTGTGCAAAGCTGATAAGCAGCTGCATGCGCTGTGACGAGCCATGCAAACATGGGATGAATAACAAAATAAGCATAAATGACACAAGATGGGATAAGATTTGTGGATTTAAGATAGTCATTCTGGATGGCTGGATTGACTGCATACCCTTCTAGTGGTGTGTGATGTGGGTGGACCATTGAGGCTTACATGGATTCATTATCTGTTCTGCTCTGGGGAGTTTCACGGCCAATGCTACTGATGCAAGCCTCGCAATCTTACTGAGGTGAGATGTGCATATAAATATGCAGTACACACTACTGGCAACACTTACTGGCTGTCTACATGGATACATACCATATAGGCTCTACATGGAGCCTACATGGAGTTTATTGAATCCTGGGGAACACAACTATTCTCACTGTATTTTCCTGACTGATCTATAGAATTACATGCTTTACTTACTTAACAGAGCAAGGCAAGATGAAGTAGTTGAGGGATCCTTCTATGTCATGTTCCAAGAAACAGACTGCCCTGAGACTTCTGTCTCACCTAATATTAAAACATTATTTCTGTATAGAATGACATCACATACATCTGGTCATCTGACTTTTGGTTCCAATGTAACTCCCATTGATAGAAACAGGCAGGATTTAGCACCTATATATCAATAATACACACCCACAAGAGCATTACTCAGATCTGTTGCAGCTTCTAGAAGTCATAAAACAATTACAAACTTCTACACCTCCTACAGAGACTAACAAACCATGTTTATCACAGACATTGCATCTCTGACTTTATTCAAAACTGTGAGATAACATCTTTATGGCCTAAGCCCAGTAATTTAATTTCTTACTATTTCTCAAAGTTAGCTGGAGCTGAGAAAGCTGTTCTCTTCCAGTGTCCTGTGTTAACATATGTTTAATTCAGCTACAATATAATCAGGACCCACTTTTGGTACATTTTTTAACACAAGCAACATTACAAATCCATTTTCAACACAAGCATTTGTACAAATCAGTTTGATATTCAAATGACATATAATTTGTTACTAAATTCCATCTAGTTGTGCTGGCATATGTTGCACATCCACTGCCCTACTTCCCCTGGCATAGCTGGCAGTACCTCCTATCTTCACATCTCTCCTCCTTTGAAGACTCAAGCTAGTTTTTCAAGTCACCCTTGAGAAATGTTGCTTGAGAGGAATGAGCCTATCTGGGAATCCATTAACCCATACCCTGTCTTAAGAGCCCATCTGCAATAGCATTGCTAAGCCCACTATGATGCTGCACTGTCATATCATATGCCTGCAACCCTAGGCTCTGCCTTAGTAACTTGGCATTTTGCTGGCTGGCTCAATGTTGCCATGTTAAGGGGTTGTGGTCTGTAACAGTGAATTTCCTTCAATACAGATAGGATTGAAGTTTCTGCAATGCCCATACTATGGCTAAACATTCTTTTTCTACAGCTGCATAACATCAGAGGATCATAGGAGGTTACTAGGCTAATGGCCCTGGGGTTCTTACAAACCTAGCCAAGAGTTTATCCAAAAAAGAAACCTCAGTCAGTGCCTGTCACCCCTATCAATGAGCGACACAAGTGGAACCCCTGAGACAAATTTGTGGTTTCCCATCCACTCATCAAGGTTGCGTTTGAAGAGAGTCAGTGAGGTACCCTGTTTGACGTATATGAGAAGTCTATTCCAGAGACAGAGCAACATCCGGGAGACAATCATGTCTCTCCAGCAGGTTTTGTTGATGTTGCATATTGGATTCAGGCCTTTCAAGTGGGTAATGTGTGAGGAGTTAGATTTATGGATATGGAGCATCTCTAGTAGGGTAGAGTCCGAGATTGCTTTGTAGGCAAGACACAGATCACCTCTGAGCAATCTGCATGATACTGAGTAGAGTGATAGTGATTTGAGCCTGTCCACATAGGACAGATGTTGGAGGCCATGGATTCTCTTTGTGAGGTATTTCTGTGGCATTTCCAGTTGATGCAGATGTTTGGAGAGGTACATACCAAACTGGGAGTTATACTCAATTATTGATCTAATGAGGGAGGTGTATAGAGAGGTAATAACCCCCTTTTTTCTGGATGCAATCCCTTTACTTATGAGATGAACCAAGTAAAAGGCTTTTCTGACCACTGCCACTACATGATGGTCGAATGTAATGTTATCAACCTGAGTATCCAGGTCTTTCACCACAGGTTGTGTGCTTAGAGAGTTGCCATTGGTGTGGTAATCAGTAGGGGACATGTTTTTGCTGAATGGTATAATGATACATTTTTTTTGCATTTAGCTTGAGGCCATGACTTTTGCACCAATCATTACTTGCTGTGAGACTGCCTTGTAGTGTGTTAAAATCATTTGAGGAGTCAATGGCAGCACCCAATTTACAGTCATCTGCAAATATGGTCAGCCACAGGCCTTTCAGTAGTGTTCCAGTACAGATCCCTGGGGAACTCCATTAGTGATAGGTCTGTTATCAGAGGTGGAGGCATCTATTTTGATCTTGAGGGTTCTGTTGGTGAGCCAGATGGCCACCCACCTGATTAGATAGGGATTTGCGTCAAGTTGTGTTAGCTTTTCAATGATGCCTGAGTGGGGGATTGTGTCAAAGTCCTTGGCTAAGTCAAGGTAAGTTGTATGTACTAACTTTCCCTCATCCAGGGCTTTGGTGACAGTCTCAAAGAAGTCAACCAGGTTCACCAGGCAAGATCTGCCCATGATGAATCCAAACTGGGTGGGGTCAAGTGCTTGGAGATTGCCTATGTCCTTGTTTATGAGATCCATAATAATATGCTCCATGGCTTTACAGATCAAACTTGTCAAGTTAATAGGGTGATAGTTTCCAGGGTCAGTAGTGGCACCACCTTTGTGCAAGGGGATGACAATGGCAGTTCTCCACTTTGCTGGAATGAATCCTGTACTTAGGCTGTGGTTGAATAGGATACTCAGTGGTGAAGCCAATTCTTGCTGGAGGTGGTACAGAATACAACCTGGCATACTATCAGGTCCCATGGAAGCTGTGTTCTTTGCCTTGGATAGAGCCTTTAACACTTGATCTACAGAGATGTGAGGTGTGCGACAAGTATCAGGGATGTCAAAAATGCCTTTGGGGGTGACAGGGCGGTGACATTTGCTCTGAACCTATCTGCTAGCAGGTTGGTTAAGTCAACAGGATCAGTGTAAGTGATATTGTTAAGTACTAATTCAGAGCATTCCTCCCTAGGTTGAAGTCCAGGTCAGAGGTATACACTAGGTGCTTTTCTACCTCTAAGGAAACCTGGATGAGTACAGCTCCCACCCCATGGTTCAAAGCATCCACCTGCACAACAAATTATTTACTGTAATCTGTGCTGGCTAACAGGGGGTCCTCCCAAATCCCATTTAAGCTTTCAGAATGCCTGTTCACAGACTGGAGTCTACACTACCTTGTCTTGCCTGTTTTTCCTCAAGAGGTCTGTGAGGGGAGCAACTATTGTACTATAATTGGGAAGAAACTTTCTGTAATACCCCACTGTTCGTAAGAATGTTCTCACCTGCTTTTTACTACAAGGGGCAGGTCATGCCTGAATGGCTTCCACTTTGGCAGGTTCTGGCTTGATCTTATCACACCCCACTCTATGTCCCAGGTAGGATGCTTTGCCATGCCCACCTGACACATACTGGACTAAATGGTCCAATCTACCCTTTGTAGTCTGCTCATGACCTCCTTGACATGCTGAAAGAACTCATGCAAGGAATGGCTGTAAATGGTAATATCATTCAGGTAAGCAAGAGGATAATCTCCTGCTTAGATATGATCTACCATCCTCTGGAATGTCGCTGGGGCAGTTTTCATCTCAAAGGGCATCTTTGTGAACTCATATAATCTGAAAGGTGTCACAAAGACTGACCTGTGTCTAGCAGTGGGAGTCATGGGCACCTGCCAGTAGCTCTTGGTCAGATCAATAGTAGTCAGATACTTAGCACCAACCAGCTGCTCTATGGCTTCACCTGTCCTAGGCATAGGTTGAGCATATGATACTTTCTGACTATTTAGTTTCATTTAGTCCATACAGAACCTGGTGGTACCATCTTTCTTTGGTATCAGCACCACTGGGGAGGCCCAGGGACTACTGGACACCTGGATTACCCCCAGTTCCAACATTTCCAGTACCTCCTCCCTCAGAGTCTGTTTGCCTCACTCAGGCACCCTATAAAGGACCTGTTTAATAGGCTGTTGGGGTCCTGTATCCACATGGCATTGCACCAGGTGGGTGCAGACAGGTTTCGCACTGAACATGCCCCAAAACTCCTGTAACACTGCTTGGATTTCGCAAACCTGTGGAGGGGATAGCCACTGTGACATTGCTAGCCCTTCCACTGAGGTGTCGGTCCGAGCTTCACTGAGGAGATCAGTCATCAGATCCCTCTCAGACTCAGACTCCTCCTGCCATCCACTGCAAATACTTAGCACCAGGACCTCCCTATCATGGTAAGGTTTCATCATGATAACATGGCACAGTTTGGTCTCCCCTGCTTGGCAGTTCTACCATATAGTTAACATCATTGAACTTCCTTACCACTTTGAAGGGTCCATCTCAACCTGCCTGCAGCTTATTGTGTCTGTCAAAAATGAGAACCATAACCTCCTGTCCCACAGCATACGCTCGGGTTTAAGCATTCCTGTCATACTAGACCTTTTTCTGCTGTTGGGATCCTGACAGATTCTCCTGGGCCAAACCCATGAGCTTCCTAAGCCTTGTCCTGAGCTTTAGGACATATGTCACAACAGACTTCTTGCAGGATTCACACTCACCTTCCCTTCCCACTCAGTACAAAGCAAATCTAAAGGTCCTCTCACCCTATGCCCATACAGCAACTCAAAGGGTGAAAAACCTATGGATTCCTGGGGTACCTCTCTATAAGCAAACAGCAGATGTGGCAAATATTTGCCCCAGTATCTCTTAAACTGGTCTACAAATGCCTGTAGCATGGCTTTTAGTGTAGAGTTTAACCTCTCCGCAAGACCATTAGTCTGGAGATGGTGGGGTGATCTTTAGGTGCTTCACCCCATGAAAATCTCTGGCAAAGCATATGCCATCTTCTCTGCCTCAGTGGTATACAGACCCACTGCCTCAGGTTATCTACTAGCATAATCTACTAACACCAGGATATTCTACTTCCCCGTGGAACTTGGGGTACTCAGAGGCCCCACAATAGCCATAGCTACCCCTTGAAATGGCTCATCAATCACAGGCAAAAGCATCAAAGGAGCTCTGACCTTGTCTCCTGCCTTGCCTACTTTTTGGCACTGCTCACCAATCCTTCAGTACCCTGTTACATCTCTTGCAATCCCAGACCAATAAAAGTTCTGCATAATACGTCTCTTGGTATTCTTTATGTTCATATGACCTGCAAAAGGAATGTCATGGACTATGGCTAGAAGTGCCAGATGGTAGGCTGTAGGCATCCAACTGCTGTATTACCTCACCCTCTAGCCCTGCCTCAGGGGTCCACTCTCAATTCCATAACCCTTTGTTCCAGTATATAGAGTCCCCCTTTCCTTGAGAATCAGGTGCTTCCTTAGCTACCTCCCTCAAGCCATGTATTGTAGTGTCTGAGAGTTGACCCTGTCTCAGCTGTACTTTTATGACTCTTTCTAGCTCCTCTTCCACAGAATGTCTGGTATCCTCTGACAGCAGTGCTTCACTGTCAGCCTGGGTACTACCACTCACCGCTGTCCTTGCAGTCATTCGGCCCAAGCGAACATTGGTACCTACCAGGAGCTGTAGCTCACCTTCAGGCTCACTGCTACAGGGTAGCTCCCTCCCTGAAATATCCACCTCATCAGTCCTCGCTTCAGGTGTGGTGTCTGTCTGGGTTTCTCCAAGGCTACCACACCCATATGCATGTCTCCAAGCCTGACTGTGTGTAACTGCATGCCACAAGGTACTGCATTATTAAAATCAGCCCCTATCAGGACATCTGCAGGGATATTCTCAAACACACCTACTTGCTTGCTTCCTTTTTCACCCTCCCAGTCAAGGTGAACCCTGGCCATAGGCATTTGGAATAGGGTCCCTCCTAAAGCTTTGACTGGAGTAGACTGCCCAAGCAAGTACTGTTTCTCTTTAATCACTGTAGGCTTCAAAATGGTTATGTCAGAGGTTGTGTCTCTCTTAGCATTGGCCTGTTTCCCAACCACTAAGACAGGATATAACATCTTATGATAGTTTGGTAACCCTGTTGTTTTCAGACAACTTACCACTGGCATAGTGTTATTCCTACTTGCTGGCTCCCCCACCTTGCCTCATTGGACATTTGTATGATACATGGCCCCACTGGTTACATTTAAAACTTTTAACCCCTGATCCTGGCTGTGTACCTGAACTAGTGGCTTCCTGTGTTACAGGGTGGAGTCTGTTGGGGTGGTTTAGGTTGCCCACCATGTGCAGCACTGGGTATCCCTTTCTTGTGCAGTGATGCTCCGCTTGCTAAGTAGATATCCCTCATTTTCCCCAGCTCATGTGCAGAGTTACACTCTTGGTCTGCCGACCAGATTCTCTTGTCCTCAAGCAAACTGCTAAGGGCTTGTTCCCTCATCAAAAGGTCTGCCAGTCCTTCAAAAGTGGTGACCTGGCACCCACTCACCCACCGATGAAAATAAGTGCTTAACTCAGTAATATAATTACACACACTTTCATTTGCCTTGCATCTATGCTCAAAACTTTTTTCTGTAAGTTTCAGATGTTAATTTAAAACATTCAAGTAAACAGTTCTTTACTTTTTCATAGTTTAAACAATCAATATCAGACAATTTAGAAACAGCAGTTACAGTTTTACCATGGGTAAGGGGGTCAGGAACCATACTGAGAGCTCTTGGTCAACATTATACTGTTTATATACTCTTTCAAATGTATGAATTAAACTAACAAAATTATCACCATCTGGAAATTGTGCAAGAAATTTACTGACCTTATCACGTCTGGAGTTCAGTTATTCCCTTCCCCATTACCTCCATGACTCTGACAAAGAGTCAGCATCTCCCTCTCATGTTCATGCTGCTTCTCATTTTCTTCAGCCTCCAAACTCCACAGTCTCTCTGCTGTTTCTAATTCCAAATGTT
The DNA here is from genome assembly GCF_019279795.1 of Protopterus annectens. Lineage (NCBI taxonomy): Eukaryota > Metazoa > Chordata > Ceratodontiformes > Protopteridae > Protopterus > Protopterus annectens. The sequence goes on from NC_056727.1 coordinate 188,269,331, forward strand.
TGGCCTCCAGTTCAAGTCTCTTTAACTCCACATGGGGTTTTAACTCCTCTAAGGATAAAGTGAACTGTCCTGTTTCTGAGGGCTGCAAATTCCCATCACCAGACTGGTTATCTTCCTGGTTGCTAGTCTGAGTTGTGACTAAGGCTGAAATCATTTCCTTCTTAGGTTGGCATACACCAGTTCTTTGACTTCACATACTTTGTCCAACTGGTTCCTTGTCAGCTTGCTACAATCCTCTGCTGACAACCTTGCCTGCTTTCCCTAACTAAACTAAAGTAACAATAAATTAATAAATAAATAAATAAATAAATACATAAATAAATAAATAAGTAAGTTGGTGTTGTTGTGTCTTTCGGCTTTTCCTGGTTAGGGTCACCACAGCGGAACTCCGGTCCGCTAATGATCGGCAGTAGATTTTTACGTGCCGAGTAAATAATAAATGAATAAAACTTTTTTGAAATGAAATTCTGAATGTTTATATATGTACGTATTAAACAAATTTGTTTCTTTGAACAGTCTCACGGGCCCTGCCAACATGATCTCACTCAGAGATTTCTCAATAGAGGATATCAGGCAGGATCATTGAATCATGCACAAATGTTTGCTGACCAACAGGACAAAACTCAGCTATTGCAATATAGGGACCAAACCAATTCTAAAAATCAAACTTCACAACCTATTAGGTTAGTAACCACATTTGGATCTAATACAAATTGGTTCAGGGACATCATTAATAACCAATGGGACATTTTGTTGGCCCAAGAAAAATTAGGTCATTGTCTTACATCTCATTGTTTATTTTCATATCGGAGAGGTAGAACCATTAATTCACACTTTACTCATTATAAACATCACACTGAGTCGATTAAACAGCAACCAATGCTGTTTGGAGACAAATTGACAGGCAGCATAGCCTGTGTTCACTGTCATGCCTGTAAACATATAGTTAAAACAAAGGAGTTCGCCAGCAAAAATACATCCAGATATTATGAAATTAGATGTTTTGGGAACTGTAGTAGTGATTGGGTAATCCATTTAGCCACCTGTTTTTGCTCTGCGTTCTATGTAGGGCAAACATCTAGAACTTTCAGATTCAGAATCAGTGAACACTTAAGTGATATTAAGATCAATAGATTATCCAATGCACTATATAAACACACTTGGAAGCACAAAACCGCTAAGTTCACGTTCATTATAATTGACAGAATTGAACATAAAACATGTAAATCAGGATGGCATACTATTTTAAATCAGAAAGAATCAGACTGGATTGTGAGGTTAGGTGCACTATTTAATCCTGGCCTGAATGAGTTAAGTTGATTTGTTTAATTATTTAAACTAATAATGGATAATTGCAATCTATTTTTCTGATTATTTTACTATATAAACATGTGGAAGTGTCTGTTCAGACTAATGCACTGAAGAAGGCGAATACTCAGCCGAAACCGGTTTGCTGCTCATGGATTTTTTTGGGTTTGCCCTAATAAATATATATAAGTTGTTTGTAACTTCTCCTGGTGCTGGATATATTTTTTGAGCTTCATATTGGTTTAATCCGTGCACCCTGTTCCTTGCATGTATTTGGTTGGTAAATATTAATATAATCCATAGGCTTGTTTTACAAATGTAAAGAGAACTATATGTTAGGATTAAACTATATGTTGTACTGAGCTTCAAAAATGTAACCACAGAGCACCCTCCTGGAATAAAGCTGTTAAGTAAAGAATTTTACAACTGTGTTTGATCTCAAGCTTGGAGACAGGATGTCTGGGCTAGGAAATTCTTTCTATTGTTTTAAGACAAAGATAATTACTAGACTTTACATGTAAAGTATCCTTTATTGCTGTGGCTTCCTGGCAGGTGCAAGATTACAAATATATGTTAAATTGTGAGTTCTGTAAGCATGGGAAACTTCAGCAGAGGTGACAAGAATGATGTAATCTGAAATGACTCAGCAGTAAGGTGTATTATCAATTTAAGGGCTATCTCAGAAAGAAAGCACAGAATTCACTATCTTGCCTTGGATCTAGTAAGAACATCCACTCACAAGCATTTGCTTTCTCTGTATGGTCTAGAGTACTTTCATGTATTTGGTGATACTGTACAAAGCCACTCCAATAGCCTTGCTGTTCATCACACTTACTAATTGGATCACAGTAATATTGCACAGTAAAATTGAACACCCTTTGGTAAGGGCCTTTACAGTAGCTGATAAGGGTAGTTAGTGGCAGTGGATTACTACCTTATAGCCTGGGTGGAAGAGGGCATAGCTGGATAACCTGTGCCAGCCTTCCCTAGGAGTGTCTGTTAGTTTGTATATAAACCAGATCTCAAAGTGTGTGTGTGTCAGCTACTAGGGCAGGGACATGAAGTACTGGTTGGACAGAGAGGGAGGTTTTGCTTGACTACTCAGCTGAGATCTGAACTGTATAGCTGTGCCAGTAGGGAGTCTTATTGGGGATCTAGAGAGAAAGGGAGAAAATAGCCCCAGACTGACTGTGATCTATGTGTGTCTTAAGGGAAATTGTACTTTATTGTATGTATACTTGTTATCCTTCTAACGTGGAAGCCCCTCACTGGTGCTAGTGGTGAGGATTGAGGCTCCTTGATTACTTGACCAGTGCATGGGTGTCACAATAAGTATTCTCAAAGGTTAAATATTCTCTAAAAGACCAGCCACAATGAAAAGTTTAAATACACTTAATAATAAATAATAAAAGAACATGAAAATACAAAATATCTATTTACAATAAACACCAGAGTGTTAATCACAGAAAATATTAAAAATAACACAGCTGGAAAGATTCACGCAGTTACAGAAAAACACTACTTAACTATTCTCAGTATATTTTCCTGACTGATCAAGAGAATTACTGTTCCTACTTACTTAACAGAGGAAGGCAAGATGATGTAGGTGAGGGATTCTTCTATGTCAGGTTCCAAGAAACAGACAGCCTTACACTTCTTTTTCACCTAATATTATAGGTTCATAGGTTCATAGGTAGGTACTAGGCTATCTGCTCGAGGGCATTTATAAGCCTAGCCAGAGTGTGTCAGCTTTCGCCACCCCATTGCTTAATTAACTGATCCTCTGTCAGGCAGAGCCAATGAAGTGATCCCAGGGATGTATTTTCTGTTACCCATCCACTCGTCAAGGTTTCTCTTGAAGAGTGTTAGGGAGGGTCTCTGCCTAATGTAGTTTGGAATTTTGTTCCAAAGCATGGGGAGTCTCTGTGACAGGACTCTATCCCTCCAGCATGTTCTATTTATTGTTGTGGTGAGGTTTAGCTCACTAGAGCATGCGGCTTGCAGTGACTTGGATTTCTTTAGGTGGAGCATGTCCGTCAATTCTGAGTTGGACATGGCTTTGTAAGTCAGGCAGAGATCACCTCTGAGTAAGCAATAGGCCACTGAGTACAGCTGGAGTTCTTTCAGTCGAGCTGCATAGGACATATGTTTGAGGCCAGTAATCCTCTCGGTGAGGTACTTTTGTGGTCTTTCCAGCTCTTCATAGAGTCTTGTGAGGTACATCAAAAATGGGGCATTGCACTCTATGATGGGTCTAATGAGTGATGAGTAGAGGGGCACTATAACCTCTTTATTTCTAGATGCGAACCCTTTAGTAATTAGATGGGCCATATAGAAGGATTTCCTAACTACTTTGACAATATGATTGTCAAAGGAGAGATTACTATCTACCTGGGTCCCCAGATCTCCTATTACCTCTTCTGTATTAAGAGGGCTGCCATCTATGTGGTAATTCATGGGTGATTTATTTTTCCCAAATGGGAAGACTATGCATTTTTTGGCATTTAGCTTGAGGCCATGACTTTGACACCAGGTGTCCATCTCAGTAAGGCCCTTTTGGAGGATGTCCGTGTCAGCCGGAGAGTCAATTAAGGCTCCCAGTTTGCAGTCATCAGCGAACTTGCTTAGCTATAGTCTGCCTGTGTTTGCCTGTACTTCTTGAAGTATATGCCTAACAGTAGGGGTCCCAGGACCAAGCCTTGTGGGACATCATTTGTGACTGGTTTAGAGTCGGACCTGGAGCCCACTATTCTTACCGTGTTAGTTCTGTCTGCAAGCCAGTTGGCAACCCATCTCATGACCTAGGGGTTATGTTTAGGCTGGTGAGTTTTTCTGTAATAACAGAGTGGGGAATGGTGTCAAAAGCCTTGATGATGTTAAGGTAGGCTGTGTGAACCACCTTTCCCTCATCTATGGCCTTGGTGACTGTCTCGAAGAAGTCAACCAGGTTTAGTAGGCATGATCTGCCCTTAACAAAGCTGAACTGGGCCGGGTCAAGTGTTTGGAGGTTTCCAATGTCTTTGTTAATGAGTTCTATGATGATGAGCTCCATAGCCTTGCAGACCAGGCTAGTCGGGCCTATGGGGCGATAGTTGCCAGGGTCAGTTTTGGCCCCTCCTTTGTGGAGAGGAATAACCATTGCTGTGTGCCATTCTATGGGCACATAGCCTGTGGAGAGGCTGAAGTTGAACAGCGTGTTTAGGTGGGGGGTTAGTTTGTTCTGTAATTCATGCAAGACGCAGCCTATGACACCATCTGGTCCCATTGACGCTGTGTTTTTGGCTTTTGAAAGGGCTGTTTTCACCAGTGCGTCTGTGATTTTTGGGACACTACACTTTTCTGGTATTGTTGTGGGCCCTTTTGGGGGCGAGAGGGGGGTGAAGTTTGCACTGAATCTATCTGCCAAGATGTTGGCAATATCAGTAGGTTCAGTATATTTTGTGCTATTTTGCACTAGTTCAGTGCATATCTGCGAGTTGCCACTTAGATTCTTAACATAGCTAAAGAAGGCTTTGTGGTTATCTTTTGAATCCCCTGGCCATTTTTCTTTCGAAGTTAGCCTTGGATGATTTCATGAGGGACCTTAGTTTCTTACTGATACTGATCAGGAATGTCTTTCCTTCTTGGGATTTGCTTTTTTTCTGAACTAGTTTCCTCCTTCTATTCTATAGCCTGTTTATTGCAGGGGTCCACCAAACTGGATTCTTTCTCTTAGAGGAGTGAGTCTTGGTTTTTCTAGGGATGGCACAATCCATGCATCCTTGTAGGTGCTCATAGAGTGCATTTGTAAAGGTTTCTGCATCTTGGGCAACATTATCCTTGAGCGTGGGGGCTGTGAAACTTACCACCTCTGTCTTAAGTAAGGAGAAGTTTGCTTTAGAAAAGTTTTTTACTGTGGTTTCCTTAGTTGAGTTGGTGGTGGGGTGTGGACATTCAGTGTGGACAGCAGTGTTTAAACCTGGGCTCCTACCAGCCCCTAGCTTTATTATCTACTTTGCTTCACTGCATTCAGTTTCATTGACAACATCCCCACCTCTAACAGTTTTGCTAATCAATTGTATTACCATGAATTTAAATAAATTACCTTCTTTTTCACTTATATGTTGTGTTAAGGTATTACGCAGATTCTGATGTCTAATTTCATACAAATGTCCAAAAATCCTGTTCTTAAACATACAGTTGGTTTAAACACTGCTGTTCCTTTAAAACCTTTCCTAAGGAAGAGGAGGGTAAAATACTAGGATTGGATTGGATGGTATGGTATTTAAATTGCATGTTTCAACTACTTAAATGTATCTAAGGAAGGGCTTGTTGCCTGAAAGCGCTAATGTGCACTTTTATTTATTTGTTTTAATAAAAGGTTTTATTGTATTCAGGAAATTGCCTTGTTGTCTCTTCTCACAAGTTTTATTGGAATATATTTGGTGTTTGCGAAAAGGATGGACATGGCTGTGATGAATATGTATTTTAAAAAGAGGGAGAAGCATAGGGTGACATACAAGAGTGGGGGAAGATGCACACAGGTGGATTATATCTTATGTAGAAGGGCCAATCTGAAGGAGATTGGAGACTGTAAAGTGGTGGCAGGGGAAAGTGTAGTTAGGCAGCATAGGATGGTGGTTTGTAGGATGACATTGGTGACCGAGAAGAGGAGGATGAGTGTGAGGGCACCACCAAGGATCAAATGGTGGAAATTGAAAAAGGGTAATTGTGAGGTGATGTATAGGGAAGTGTTAAGACAGGCACTGGGTGTCAGTGAAGAGTTACCGAATAGCTGGATAAGTACAGCAGAGCTAGTAAGAGAGATGGCTAGAAGGGTGCTTGGTGTGACATCTGGAAAGAGGAAGGAAGACAAGGAGACCTGGTGGTGGATTGAAGAAGTAGAGGAGAGTATACAGAGAAAGAGGCTGGTGAAGAAGAAGTGGGATTGCCAAAGAGATGAAGAAAATAGACAAGAGTATAAGGAGATGAGGTGCATAGCAAAAAGAGAGGTGGTGAAGGCTAAGGGTAAGACATATGAAGAGTTGTATAAAAGGTTGGACACTAAGGAGGGAGAAAAGGACCTGTACCAATTGGCTAGACAGAGGGACCGAGCTAGTAAAGATGTGCAGCAGGTAAGGGTGATAAAGGATAATGAGGGAAACATACTCACAAGCGAGGAGAGTGTGTTGAGCTGATGGAAAGAGTACTTTGAGGGGTTGATGAATGAAGAGAATGAGAGAGAGAGAAGGTTGGATGATGTGCAGATAGTGAATCATGAAGTGCAGTGGATTAGCAAGGAGGAAGTAAGGATAGATATGAAGAGGATGAAGAACGGAAAGGCTGTAGGCTGTTGGTCCAGATGACATACCTGTGGAAGCATGGGGATGCTTAGGTGAAATGGCAGTGGAGTTTTTAACTAGATTGTTTAATGAAATCTTGGAAAGTGAGAGGATGCCTGAGGAGTGGAGAAAAAGTGTTTTGGTTTGGTTCCAATTTTTAAGAATAAGGGTGATGTGCAGAGCTGTAGTAACTACAGCGGGATTAAACTGATCAGTCACAGCATGAAGTTATGGGAAAAAGTAGTGGAAGCTAGGTTAAGAAGGGAGGTGATGATTAGTGATCAGCAGTATGGTTTCATGCCAGGAAAGAGCACTACAGATGTGATGTTTGCTCTGAGAGTGTTGATGGAGAAGTACAGAGAAGGTCAGAAGGAGTTGCATTGTGTCTTTGTGGATTTAGAGAAAGCATATGACAGGGTGCCTAGAGAGGAGTTGTGGTATTGTATGAGGAAGTCGGGAGTGTCAGAGAAGTATGTAAGAGTGGTACACGATATGTACGAAGGTAATGTGACAGCGGTGAGGTCTGCGGTGGGAGTGACGGATGCATTTAAGGTGGAGGTGGGATTACATCAAGGATCAGCTCTGAGCCCTTTCTTATTTGCAATGGTGATGGACAGGTTGACAGACGAAATCAAACAAGAGTCCCCGTGGACTATGATGTTTGCAGATGACATTGCGATCTGTAGTGAGAGTAGGGAACAGGTGGAGGAGACCCTGGAGAGGTGGAGATATGCTCTAGAGAGAAGAGGAATGAAGGTCAGCAGGACTAAGACAGAATATATGGGTGTGAATGAGAGGTGAGGATGCAGGGAGTAGAGGTGGCGAAGGTGAATGAGTTTATGTACTTGGGATCAACAGTTCAGAGTAATGGTGAGTGTGGAAGAGAGGTGAAGAAGAGAGTACAGGCAGGATGGAGTGGGAGGAGAAGAGTGTCAGGAGTGATTTGTGACAGATGAGTACCAGTAAGAGTGAAAGGGAAGGTCTACAAGAGGATAGTGAGACCAGCTATGTTATACGGGTTGGAGACAGTGGCACTGACAAAAAGGCAGGAGTCAGAGCTTGATATGGCAGAGCTGAAGATGTTAAGATTTCCACTTGGTGTGACGAGGATGGACAGGATTAGGAATAAGTATTTTAGAGGGTCAGCCCAGGTTGGAAGGTTTGGAGACAAAGCCAGAGAGGCAAGATTACATTGGTTTGGACATGTGCTGAGGAGGGATGCAGAATATATTGGGAAAAAAATGCTAAGGCTGAAGCTGCCAGGTAACAGGAAAAGAGGAAGGCCTAAGATAAGGTTTATGGATGTGGTGAGAGAGGACATGCAGGTAGTTGGTGTGACAGAGCAAGATGCAGAGGACAGGAGGAAATGGAAACAGTTGATCTGCTGTGGCGACCCCTAACAGGAGCAGCTGAAAGAAGAAGATTTGGTATGAAGAGACTTTGGTGCAGGGAACGCATTTTTGCTTAGGTTAGTTACAGGAAAGATGGGAAACAAGCGCAAATGTGGTCTTTTAAACCAGAAAGTTGAAAGAGACGGACAAACTGTCCAAATCGTCAATAAACTACAATTTCTGGGCCAAGAACCTCTCCTCTCATGGTAGACAGGCTACCTAGTGCTTACTACTCCTACTGATAAGCTAGAAGGCTTTCCTCCAATACAGAAAGGCTTGCGGGGCTCAGAAGCTTACCAACAGTCCTGGATACAGCAACTCTGTATCTGGACTAGGCTAGTTACAGGAAAGGTGGGAAACAAGTGCAAGCGTGGCTTTTAAACCAGAACATTGAAAGAGATAGAAAAAAAGTCCCCAAAGGCCAATAGCTGTAATTTCTGGGCCAGGAACCACTCCTCTTGTTATAGATAGGCTACCTAATGCTTACCACTCCCACTGATAAGCTAGAAGGCTTCCCTCCAACACAGAAAGGCTTGGGGGTCTCAGAAGCTTACAAAGAATCCTGGATACAGCAAATCTGTATCTGGACTTGACTAGTTACAGGAATGTTAATACATTATTTCTGTACAGAATGACATCACATACAGCTGGCCATCTGACTTCTGGTTCCCATGCAACCCCAACCCCCATTGCTAGAAACTACCAGGATCTAGCACCTACATATCAATAATACTCACAAAAGAGCATTGCTCAGATCTGTTTCAGCTTCTGGAAGTCATAAGACAATTACAAATGTTTACTTCTCCTACAGAGGCTAATAAACAATACTTTTTACAGACATTGCATCTCTGGCTTCATTCAAAACTTTGAGATAACATCTCTATGGCCTAGGCCCAGTAATATAATTTCTTACTATTTCTCAAAGTTAGCTGGGGCTGAGCTTAACCTCTTCTCTTCCGGTATCCTCTGTTAACATTCAGTTACAATACAGTCAGGACCCACTTTTGGTAAATTTTTAACACAAGCAACTTTACAAATCCCTTTTCAACACAAGCATCTGTACAAATCAGTTCAATATTCAAATAACATATAATTCTTTACTAAATTCCATCTAGCTGTGCTGGCATATGTTACACATCCACTGCCCTTCTTCTCCTGACATAGTTGGCAGTACCTCCTACCATCACATCTCTCTCCCCTTTGAAGTCTCTACCTAGTTTTCCAAGTGTCCCTTGGGAAATATTGCTTGAGAGGAATGAGCCTATCTGGCAATACATTAACTCATAACTTGTCTTGAGACCCCATTTGCGTTGGCATTGCTAACTCTACTATGGTGCTGCACTGTCATGTCATATGCCTGCAACCCTAGGCTCCAGTTAGTAACTTGGCATTGTGATGGCTGTCTTGATGTAGCCATGTTAAGGGGTTGTGGTCTGTAACTATAGTGAATCTCCTTCCATACAGATAGTGTAGGGTTGAAGTATTTGCAGTGCCCATACTATGGCTAAACATTCTTTTTCTGCAGCTGCATAACATTCCTCCCTAGTTTGAAGTCTACAGCTCAGATATACCACTGGGTGCTCTTTTCCCTCTGAGGAAACCTGGATGCATATTCTTTGCTGTAATCTGAACTGGCTATCACAGGGGGATATTCCCAAAGCCCCTTTAAGCTTTTGGAATGCTGCTGGCAGGCTGGGATCCACACTACCTTGTCTGGCCTGTTTTTCCTCTTCAGGTCTGTGAGAGGAGCAGTTATTGTACTGTAATTGGGAACAAATTTTCTATAGTACCCCACTGTCCCCAAGAATGTCCTCACCTACTTTTTGGTAAAATGGGCGGGCCATACCTGAATGGGTTCCACTTTGCCAGGTTCTGGCCTGATCTTACCAATTCCCGCTCTATGTCCCAGGTAAGAGACCTCTGCCATACCCACCTGACACATATTGGACTTAATGGTCAGCCCTGCCCTTTGCAGTCTGCCCAGGACCTCCCTGACATGCTGAAAGTGCTCATGCAAGGAATGGCTGTAAATGGAAATATCATCCAGGTAATCAAGGGCATAATCTCCTGCTTCTGCTAGGATATGACCTACCAGTCTGTGGAATGTCACTAGGGCAGTTTTCATTCCAAAGGGCATATTTCTGAACTCGTACAATCTGAAAGAAGTCACAAAGGCTGACCTCTCTCTAGCGGTGGGAGTCAAGGGCACCTGCCAGTAGCCCTTGGTCAGATCAACATGCTTCTTACAGATATTGGGTCATTGGCTTCATTCAAAACTGTTAAATAACATTTTTATTGCCTAGGCCCAATAATTTAATTTCTTACTGTTTCTCAAAGTTAGCTGGAGTTGAGCTTAACCTTTTCTCTTCCAGTATCCTCTGTTAGCATATATACTTAATTCAGTTACAATACAGTCAAGACCAAATATTGGTATATTTTGGTTTTATGTTGAGGACTGACAGTTGCACTTTGGATGGCTTTGCAAACTCTGTTTTGATCCCAATGACCTTTCCTTACTAGAAGGAAATCTACCTAAGTTGCATGTTGGCCAGTCTTGTATGTGATCTTGTAATGGTCTCTTTTGCTGAACCATGTGTTTTTCACCATCAAGCCATTTGCCAGAAGAAGTCTGGAATGGCTTGTCCTTATTTATTTTCTGTTGCCCAACACATGTGGACCCTGGCAGTCAGTTGATATAAGGATTAAGGTATTTTCCTCATTGACATAAGTTACAAGGTTTGATCCTGACCTCCATTCACTGCCTGTTTTGAGTTTGAATGTTCTCCCCATGTCTTTGTGATGTTCCTGCCACCTCCCAAAAACATGCTGAGCATTTCCACTTAAATAATTGAATGTATTTGGTTTAAATCTGCCTTCCCAGTTCCCAGTTAAATTTGACAGGTATATGAAAAGAGCATACCCACAATTCATAGGTTCATAGAGTCATTCTAGGCTAACTGTCCTTGGGGGCCATTTTAAGCCTAGCCAATTGTCCCATGTGAGAATTACACCCTGCACTTTGTGTTCATAAGGTAAACACCTTCACCATTATGCCAACCTCCCATTGAACAGATGTGTGGGCAGCAACACAAATTCTGTGTTGTGTCTATTTGGAGGGAGGGGTTGTTTACAGCAACTAATTTAGGTGTCACCTGTGTTTTTTTGTACCCTCTAAATCAGAGACCATGGATCATAGATTGGGTATCATGTCAGTTCTAGTCACTCGCCAGTGTAAAAATTGGCTATAGATGATTTGGTCGTGTTGACTAATGTCACCAAAAATAGGCATGGGTACTAGCAGGTGCTAAGTGGGTTGAGGAGACAGCCCACTCTAACCTATGCCAAGAATCCATAGCAATGGTGGGGAGTCTATGTCCCCCTTTTGGCCAGTGTATGCCTGCCATAATGCCCTACAGCCCTAGGTCAATAAGCTTCTTGATGGCCAGTATCCTGATGTCCAGTCTGGATTACTTGGAAAAATTCTGTTGAATAAAATTTGGAAAACTAATCAAACTTCCAATAATGCACTAAGGATTGCTACACAGAATATAGGTTCCTGACAGAACATAACTTGGAAATGGACAACATGATGGTGAAGAAGTGACATGGTATCTTGTGTATCAAGGAGACAAGGTGGAAGGGTAGTGCAACACATTCCCTTTGCTTGGGATCCAGTATCTACTACTCAGGGAAGGACAGACTAAAAATGTTGTGGGAACTATGAAAAGAGATAATCTTCTGAAGATAGTGAAGGATGTCGATAGTATTAGTGACAGACTCAAGGCAATCAGACTCCAGTGTGAAGATAGGGCAGTGTTCATAAACTCAGTCTATGCCCCACAGCAAGGTTGTGATGGTGAGGAAAAGACTGCATCCAAGCAGCAGTTGGATGACCTACTAGATAAAGTGGGACAAAATGAATTGGGGCTGACAATAACAGCTCTGTGTACTCATATTGGGGCAGGAGCAACAGGCTATGAAGGCTTTCACAGATGTACAAGTTCAGTGATTATTTAAGTGCCTTTTCTTGGGCATTATGGTTCCATTTCACAATGCATTAAAGCATTTATGTGCTAGAAACATACCAGTAGCACCTTAATATGTGTGTGTGTGTGTGTGTGTGTGTGTGTGTGTGTGTGTGTGTGTGTGTGTGTGTGTGTGTGTGTGTGTGTGCGTGCGTGTGTGTGTGTGTGTGTGTGTGTGTGTGTGTGTGTGTGTGTGTGTCAGCTAATCGGAACACACACACACACACACACACACACACACACACACACACACACACACACACATAAAATTGTTAGTATTATTATTTTTCTCTACTACTTTTTTACAATTGCACTTTCTTAAAAGTAACACACTATATGATATTCCAGAATTTAAACACCTAGAAAAATAGGAAGCAGCTGAGAACACTGAAAAAGTAAATGCAGGAAATGGGACACCGTTAAAGTTGATGTAACATGCAGACTGATTAGAGAGAATTGCAGAATTGCTTACTTCATGTTCAGCTGATATAATTCACGGGTTGTAAGTTATGTCAGACTGAACGCTATTAATGAATGCCTTTGCTGGATTAAGGCCTACTTGGCATAGTTCCTCTGCAATAAAAATACAGACATTTAAAAACTTATGAGGAGCCACCTCATTAAGAGAGACAACAGACATTGCTTTACTATTTTCTATAACTAAAGGGATACTGTGGTGTGAAGGCATGGTATTGTTTCTGCTTCTTTTTTTTCAGCCCCCTTCAGCCAACAGTATTTTAATAATGTAGAGACAAGAGAAATCCCATAGAAAATAACTTCAGTCTGAAACATATCTTACCCAAGTCACATTAGTAGAAGCAAATCAACAGAGATGTATTAGAAGCTATCATAACTCTTGTCAAGCATTGGAAAGTTTTCATTTGAAAACATTCCACAAAACTGGCAAACGTGAAGCCCATAACTTGCTCATGTCAAACACAGACGCTAAAACAGAAATGACCAACAAATAATCTGCAATGCTGTAGCAGTAACCAAGAATGGAGTCAGAAGCATCATGCCTTCTTCATGCTTCACACAGCCTTTGTTTGCAATAACTGATCTGTAATCCAGGCATCCTGTTTCTTTCTTTTAATTAACAGCAAGTCTAGTATCAGAGGTAATAAATGTCTCAAAAAATGAACAGAATCAACAGCCAATAGGCAAAATGCAGTATAATTTTACTGCAAATTAGTTTGGCATGTGTAAGTATACAATACAGACTGGATGGACCTTCTTAATAGCACTGACAGTGCAATAAAAATGGTGTATCTGCATAAACTACACTATGAAACAAGGTACTGTTGTCAGCAATTAGCTGTAATTCTGGCTACTTCCACCCTTCACCTGAAATGAGGGAACAGCACTTCCCATAGTAGTTTCCTGAATAGTAGATACTACTGTTTGCAAGGAAAGTAAAATATACAGCAACATTAGTCTCCAATTATTACCTTACATTACTTCCCATCATCTTCTCTTAGAAATGCGATATGCAAGATGCATATGGCTATGTCTAGAACTATAATGTGAAAGATAAAAAAATCATGATTCATCGCTTTTCTGATCAGCACTCTGCATAGGCTTTGTACTGCAGAGCATTGTGTGCAGAAGTATACTGATTGTACCAAAAATTATATAGAAGCCTGATACTCTTCATATTATCTGTTCTGCAGGATATACACCATGTAGTTTTAGCAGCTGTATTTAATCATAATACATTCATTTCATCTCCACACCACTACCAAGATGTGTAGCTACACATCATTTTTACTTAAAAATAAAGAACATGCATGTTTATTCTATGGAGTGGATAAATACAATAATAAACACAGTAAATGCATGCAGTTAATAGTAGAAGACACAGCAGGCATCATGTTTAAGAACTTCATCTCCCAAGATGAGGTACTGCCTGTCTGGAGTTTGCATGTTTTTTTCCCATGTCTGTGTGGAGTTTCTCTGATTTCCCACAATCTTTCTAGGTGTTTCTACCTCATATTTAGAGGAATACCACACAGAGTACCCGCATTTGAATGAAGTCATGTGCAGCAGCACAGACACTAGGTGGTGCCTATCAGGGACGAGAAGTGTGGATCAAGGGCTTTACGCATCAGCTGTGGTATTGAGTAGCCTCTAGATAAGAGAAAACAGATGTCCTGCTGTCCACTTCATGGTGTACATGTTGGCTCTAGGTGATTTGGTCATGATGAAAGAAAAAAATATATGAAAAAAATAATAGAGGATACTGCACATGACAGTTGATGCCTATAGTGGCTGGTGATGTTGACTAAGGTCAAAAATGGTTAAGGGTTGAGGACCCAGTCTACTGTGATCTATGCCAGGGTGCCATGCTAACAGATGAGGTCTATGTTCCTCTATTGGCCAGTATCTGCCCACCAGAAAGCCCAGCAACCCTAGATCAATTAGCTAGTGGCTGGCCAGTATCCAGTTTCCCATTCTAGGTTACCTGGAATAGCCCTGTTGAGCAAAAGCTGGACATAAAAGCAATCAACCTGCTTAAAATGAACTATGGATCGCTGCAATGAATGTCTTTTACTGACAGGATGCAACTTGAAAGTGGATGACATGATGATAAGAGGTAGTCAAGACATGCTGTGTATTCAGGAGACAAGGTGAAAGGGCAAAGGTATGGGGACAGTGTAGCAAAGTCACTTGCTTGTGCAGTATTCATAATTTCAGCCTGCACCCCCACCAGGGTTGTGTCGGTGAACAAAAGAGTGCATTTAGGCAAGATAAAGCAGGACAACATGACCTGATGTTGATAATGGGGGACCCAAATGTTCATATTGTGACAGACAGAACAGAATATAAGAATTGCCTGGATCCAGAAGAAAGAGAGGTAATTTTAGACTTCTGTCTTGATGCTGGTCAATATATGGATCACACATAAGAAAGATACAAAATTACACGAGTGGTCAACATGCAGTTGGGGTAGACTTCTTCCTAGTAAGGAAAAGAATTGGAGTAAAATCAGTGATTGTAAAATGAAGCACTCAGCACACAGCATAAACCACTGGTGGCCTCAGTCAGCTGAAAAGGGTGGTCAGAGAAGACACTAAGACCTGGATGTTGACTGGAGTGAAAGAACAAGTAAACAAGGAACTACTATGGAAGAAGAATAGGTGGAGACAAAGAAGAATGGACACAACATGTATTCAGACTGCAGAGCTGACATGTAGCTGAGCCAGAAATAAGGTAGATTAGGGAAGCAGGTGGTGGAATACAGCAGTTCAGGAAGTTATCAGAAGGAAGCAGGAAAAAGTGACTAGCTGGCTAACAAAAAGGCTAAGAAAGCAGTCACAATAGCAAAGAACAAGGCATTAGAGGCACCTTACAGGAAAGTAACACAGCAGATGTTGCAAAAACAGCATTATTAGTTATGCAGACAGCATGGCACTACATGGAGATTCTGAACATATACTTCATTAAATGATAGGGGACTGGAATGCAAGACTTGAGACACATGGAATGAAACAATTGTCATGGCTGCAAATGGGGGAAATCAGAAGAAGGAAAAGAAACTGACAATTGAGATAGATGGAAAAATGGAACAAGCTAACAGTTTCAAGAATCTAGGAGCGGTGGCTGAGAAGAGAGTAACTGTGAATAAGGTTGCTGTATCTAGAATCAGATGTTTTTCAGCCAACTGGTACAGGGTGTCAGGGGTAGTGTATGAATGTCAAAGATGCTGAAATGTAAGCTGTACAAAACAGTGGTGTGTTCAGTGCTTCTATAGAGCACAGAAACCTGTGCAGTGGTGGCAGAACAGCTGGGGATAGAAATGAGACAGGTGGTAGGATGCACACTGTGGGACAGATGAAGAAATGAGGGCACCAGTGTAGAAGTCAAAGTAGCTCTAATTACAGAAAAACTCACAGAGAAAAGATTATCATGACTTGGTCATATAGGCAGGAAAGCAAATGATGATTTGGTAAAGAATATTTGGGTAGGACAGGAGAAAATGAGAATATCCAACAAAGGATGGACTGTATGGAAACCTCTGACAATCAGGCATGTCTGCTGAAAATAGTAGGCAAGTGAGAATGAATCAAAAGAGGTGGTGAGAGTTGACGGGACAACAGGATCCCATGCAGAAAAATTGTAAAATAAGGAGCCGAAGATGATGATGACTATTATGACTATCCATCTGTGAAATGTTATATTTATGTTTTATTTATTTATTCATTTATTCATTCATTCATTCATTCATTTATTTATATTTGCTTACCTGGGTAGAACACTGAACTCAGTAGACCATTTACAGACACAGCCTGGGTGAATAGGATCACATAAGAAATAATAATAAAGTTTTTTGTTTTGCAATAATGTAAGAACAAAGGGCAATCTACAAAAAAGTATGATATTTACGAAATTTACAGTAGTGAAACCTTCAGCTAATACATCAAAGGTTTATTATTGATACAGCAAATGAGGTCATTAGTCAAGTTAGAATGAAAATAACAGCACAACAATACAGCATTTTTAGTTTATTTCCATGTATTTATTTGTTATAATAACACAGCTGGCAAGGAAGAATAAAATAACTGAGCAGATTATGTGATCTTAGTGAGACAACATGAAAATAATTAAATGATTTAGTTAATATATGGAATCTAAATGGTAGAAGTCTAGGAAAAGAAAAATTGCTGATGTTGCAAAATAATTTTGTTTAGTTTTCATAGTTATTCTTGCATTGAGGAAGAAGTTTAATAGCCTAAGACTTTTGGATCCAGAACTGGCCCTGTAGCTCTCCTCATATTACTTAATTTTATCCTGATAATGTGCCCCCATTACAATTCTCTATGTCCCAACCTATAATCATGCTGCAATCTACTTCCTGACTCTCAGTCTTAAAATCAACACTTACACTTTTCCTAACAAATGTGGTGCATTTACAATGGATTCAAAAACCATAACTCCCTGTCTAGCTGCTTATATATCCCAGTTACAAAAATGGATCAGATTCTACTGGTATCTCCTTTTGGCCATGAAACCTTGTCCATTGTTACCAAGTAGAACATTGTCCTCTAGGAAAGCAATGGACTCTTCCCTCACAACAGTCTTCTTGACTTTCCATGTCATTGCTGTTAGGTTAACAGGCCTCCATTGTAGGCCTCTCAACCATCCTATTTTGGAGGATCATCCTTATTTGTGGGCCTGATTTGCCCCTGCAAATGATGTCCCTATTTTAGCAGGTATGTCCCTATTTTCAGGCTTGATTTAGGTAATTTACACAATTTTCTGACTCCTCCTCATCACACATGATTTTTGAAGCTGTCTAGTACACAGAAAAACACATTACATGACCAACATACTAGTGGCATCAATAACCTAAAGAAAGAGGACAGATATCTCATATCTCTCTTTTTTAGAAGCAAAAATAAATGACATTGCATGGTAGAATTTAGCAATACAGTTCAGATTTTACACTTCCTATGTGCTTATATTTTTCAATCATTTCAGTCACTCTCTTTTGCTTATTTGCTGTTAGGTTAACAGGCTAGTGATGTCTGTTTTTGTAATCATCTGATAAACTGTTATTGGGTTTTAACCAATTACTTGTTATATAACATTTTTCCAAAAATAAAACGTGGAATAAAGTGTAACCCAACAATTGGTTATATCTTCAGCAAAAATGAGAACGACTGGAATTCTGTAAACCTCCATTAGGCTGTCTTTTAACTTCTTAAAGTTCAACTGCTTGTAGCTCATTTGTTTAAAGCTGAATGCTCATTTGTGCATTGAAGAGTGAAAAACTTGAATACACAGACTCTGTAACTATACTTTCTCCATAGGTTAGTAGTTGTATGCTAGGTTAACAGCCACTGGGGCCTTTATAAGCCTAGACAAGCATACCAAATATATCCTGCGAGCTTATGTGCCTTTGAAGTTATTTTAAGGGGTAGATGCAAGCTAGAGCAAGATCTGTTCTGTTTATTATTGACATTGGTGCTAAATCTGGTTTTTCATTCACTGGTCCAGGTTTCTCTTCACATGGATGGGAAGCCTGTTCCAGAGAAGGAGACTTCTTTGAAACACATAACCATACTTCCATGTCCTATTTATGCTACAAGTAAAGTTTATACCACTAGATTGAGTAATTCCAATGCTATCCATTTTGCTGATATGCAAAAGGTTCATCAGAGTGTGATCCAGGGATGTCTTGTATGCCAGGCACAGATCTACTCTCAACAGTCTGTAGGAAATAGAGTACAGAGATATGGCTTTGTGTCAGTCTGCATATGACATGCCATTTACACCCTGTATTCTTTTTCTTTTTGAGGTACCTTTGTGGACATTTCAGTTGTTACATGTGCCTGTTTGGATACTGCGGTGGTGGTGCTGCGGTAGCATTGTCACCTCACAGTAAGACATTGCCCTGTTCGATTCTCAGCTAGAGCATCTTCTGTGTGGAGACATGCGTGAATGGGCGTACCTTCGTTGAAGATAGTTCGTCAGAGCCGGAGACTCAGCACGTAAAAAATCTACTGCCAATCATTAGCGGACCGGAGTTCCGCTGTGGCGACCCCTAACCGGGAAAAGCCGAAAGACACAACAACAACAACAACATGTGCCTGCTTGGGTGCTTACTTAACTGAGTGTTGTACTCAATGATGGGCCTGATGAGAACCAAATACATTGGAATGGTTGCTTCCTTTGACCTAGATGCCATGCCCTTGCTTGCAAGTTGCACGACATGGACTGATTTCCTACTAACTTAAACAAATGTTGGTCAAAAGTCAGGTTACAATTCACATGCATAGACAGATCCCTGACTAATGGATCTACTCTTAGGAGTGTGTTATCAATGAGGTGATTACCTAGGGTGGCTGACTTCCCAAAGGATACTAGCATGGATTTCTTGGCATTGACTTTAAAGACTTTGGCACCAGGCATTTTTCTGTGTTACTTCTTCCTGTAAGATGTTAGTGCCTTGGCGGGATTCTATGATTACTCCTATTTTGCAATCATTTGCAAACTTTGTCAGCCAGTAGTCCTTGACATTGGCCTTGTCTTCTGAGTAGCAAATGCCAAAAAGAAGCCAACCCAGCACAAAGCCCTGATGGACTCTGCTACTGACTTGCCTCTTTGTGGAGGTGATCTTCTCTATCCTAACTTCCTGGGTCCTATCTGAGAGCCAGCCAACTATATATATATATATATATATATATATATATATATATATATATATATATACATATATATATATATATATATATATATATATATATATATATATATATATATATATATATATATATATATATATCATGTAACATAGGGGTTTATGCCTATATCTGTGAATTTATTTACAATGTCTAAGTGAGGTGCTGTATCAAATTCCTTAGCCAAGTCAAGGTAGGCAGTATGCACCATTTTGCCATCATCCATTGCCTTGGTGACCTCTTCAAGAGGTCCACCAGGTTGAGTAGGTATGATCTGCCATTGATGAAGCCAAAATGGGCTGGCTTCAGAGTTTGTAGCATTTCTTTTTCCTTATTTATCAGTTCCACAGTAATTCCTTCCATGGCTTTGTTTACTAGACTAGTTGATTTATGGGTCTGTAGTTCCTGGGGGGTTATTGATGGGCTGCCCATATGCAGAGGGATGACTGTTGCAGTTCTGCATTTGCATGGCACAAAGCCTGTCAGGAGGCTATGGTTAAAAAAGGACTCCAGTGGTCCCAATAGGTCATGTTTCAGCCTATTTAGGAGGCATTCTGGAATATTATTTGGACCCATCAATGCAGTAGTTTGGTCTTAGAGAGCACATCCAGGACCTACTTCCTAGTAATAGTTGGGGCATTATGGTTGATGGTATTTTCTGGCAGTCAACTGGAGGGACAGGGGTCTAAAATTGGTAGGTGGCAATCAATCTGTTCTGCACTCTACTGTGTGCTGCCTTTGAGGTTTTGGACATACAGTAGGTAAAGAAAGCCTTATGGCTGTCCTTTGCATGGGGGGGGGGGCTACCTTTACCTCAAAGTTTGCTTTTAGTAGACTTAATTTGCCCTCTTGGTTGCTTGTCTAGATTGATGTGGGTGTTTTTATTATGTTGGGCATAGCACCTCCTAATCTTGGCAATGACTTTTTTCTTTGTCGTACAACCTGTTTATGCTTGAATTCCACTAGGTTAGTTTGTCTTTTGAGTTAATTCTGGCCTTATTTCTGGGAGGTGCAGCTGTCTGTATGCATTTATTGACATGATTCTACAGGGTTTCTGTGAACAATTCTGCATAGGTAGCTATGATTTCAGGGTTTGGAAGGGTTGAAATGTTGACAGAATATCATGTGGTAGAAGGGAGTTTACCTTAGAATAGTGTCTATATGTTACGAGGTTAGCCAGGGTCGCAGAACTGATTTTTATTATGAAGGAGACAGCTTTATGGTCTGACCTCACCAGATTGAGATGACACTACATTAGGTGGGTTGTGCAACTTTGGGGGTAAAATATTTATAGTCTGTGGGTGTGGAGCCTGCCTCTTCCAAAAAAACAACTTTTTAAAATTTTGGCGTTGATCGTGAGTATTCCCTGACTCAAATCATTGGCAGTGTCTGGTACTCACACAACTTGTGTTTCAGCTAATAAAGTAGATCTGTGTATTTAACATTCTATCCCTTCCATCATTGCCTTATCCGTAACCCTTTCTTTCCCAGTCCCATGCCCTTTTGAATAATACAGTAGATTTCCTTCATCATCACCTCGTCTGGTAGTCCCTTTCATAGCTTCAAAATTGTCTCTGTTAAATTGGACTTTCAAAGAGTTGGGGCAAGTTGATCTTTAAAGCCTGCTGAATCCAAGAAATCCTGCCCACCCTCTTCTTCTTCTTCAAACTGAATGTTTCATTGACTCCTTGACACATGGTCTTGTGCAGATTCTTTAATGGAGTCCCATAACCTCCCTCTCTAATGCCACTGCTACCTAAAGAATTTCCCTTCTCTACTCTTTTAACATACCCTTTCCATGCCATGGCCTTCTGGTGGCTTTCATTTGGAACCCTTCTAACAGTCTAATATTTCTCTTCCTGCATCTCCTCCAGAGCTGTATATAGCACACAAGCAGTGGACTGATCAAGGTCTGGAAGTTCATACTCCTGAGGATAGAACTCTGTGTTCTGTTTGCTGCTAGATCTGCTCTCTAATTCTGCTCTACCCTCTCACTCTACTTCAGTCCTGGTGTGACCAGCATCCCCAGAGTTGTTCTTACTTCATTGTCTTCAACTGCAATCCCCCATCTGATATTTCACACTGGGGTTGGTTTGAATCTGGTGCAGTGATTTGCATATTTATGTACTGAACCTTATTTTCAACCTTTCATCTTATTGGTAGGACTTTTCAAACCCCTCGTTAGATGTTTTCCCTTTGCTCTCCACAGCTATAGTTTTCTTTTTGTCATTACTGAAGAGGCCAGTTCTGTGCTCTGTTCTGCAAGACATGCATGAAACAAAGTCTTTGATGATTAGTGGATCTAAAATTGACACAACCGTACTCAAGTAATCACTTCTTTTAATTCTGATAACATGCATTTCACCACAGCTTTCCATGTTCCACCCTACAACCAAGCAGCAGTCTGAG
This sequence comes from Protopterus annectens, assembly GCF_019279795.1. Classification (NCBI taxonomy): domain Eukaryota; kingdom Metazoa; phylum Chordata; order Ceratodontiformes; family Protopteridae; genus Protopterus; species Protopterus annectens. The sequence continues at coordinate 188,290,966 of NC_056727.1, forward strand.
TATTATGCCTGGAATTTACAATTTCCTTAACAACTGTGGCAAGTTTATAAAGTATTCAGTTTTCATGGTGAATGCTGGGTAGATCACATGTACAAGTAACTCCTCATCAAGCTACCTGTAACTCAGTTACTAAAAATGGATCAGATTCCACTGATATTTGCTTTAAGGTAGGAAACCATATTCATTGTTACCTTCTAGGATGCTTTTCCATAGAAAAGTAACTGGTTATTCCTAGTCTTCTCTGGCACTGCTATTACCTAACTGGCGTCTGTTGCTATTAAGTTAACAGGCCACCAGTGCTGTTAGATTAACAGATGCCTATTGCTGTTAGGTCAAAAGGCCTCCTTTGCTGTTAGGTTAACAGGGGTACATTACTGTTAAGTTAAAAAAACCTTCTTCGCTGTTAGTTTAGCAGGCGTATGATTCTTTAGGTTTTTACAACTCTCTCTTGCCATTTACCTTACCATGCATCTCAGTCCTGGTCATCATCCATTGATTTGTCCAGTCTTCCCTCCTTTATCATCAGCAGGCCGTCCTCCTCTCCCTTTCCATTCTAAAAAAAAGAGGCAACGGTACAATGACTGTTTTTTCTGTGTCATGCATTATACTTTTCCCTGCTATTGTTCAGTCTGCTCAGATCTGCTGCTTACTTCCTCATCTCTCTACTATACCCACATAAAAGCCTTTTCTCCTTCTTGATCTTGTCTCATTACTTTTAATTTGTGCCTTTGCTGCTCTCCTTTCTTTTATTGTCCTTCAACTAGTCTAACTGTACTTCATTTTTATATCTTTCCCTCCTTCCATTCTTTTTCTTCTAATCTCTCCCTTCTGTCTATTTTATGCTCTCTCTTTCACCCTATTCCTCAGCCTTGCATCAGTAGAGTACCTAGGGTGTGGTGAGAGGGGCAGCCTCCCTTGGTGCAAAGAATTAGGAGCCATGACTAACCCATTCTGATCTTTTGTTAATGCAATAAACGCAGGCATTACATTTGCGGTCAGACCTGATAGCTGTAGCTATTTTGCTAGCAGTTTGCTACAGTTTAAAGGTAAAACACTTTTTTTGTTTTAACCTAAATCTGAGCACTGTAGTGCTCCATGCAGGCAGAGTATAAACTGTAACAACTGTTGGCTACATTTGTAGCAAGTAGTTTGCTACAGTTTAAAAAAAAACAGCTTTTTTTAAACTAAAGTATAAGTGCTGTAGCATTCTGTACACACAGGGTATAAACTGTAGCAACCTGTTTTCTACAGTTTAAAAGAAATTATGTTGAGAGATGCAGAATTAGTAGCAGGGCACAGAAATGGACCTGAATGGCTGAGGCAGGAGGGAGGGAGGAGGATGTGTCATGCATCTGGCCACCTGGTTGGTGTGCTAGAAAAAGGAACATCCTTTTTTTTGGCTCTTTGGGGGAAGTAGGGGGTAGAGGGCATAGAGCTAACTGTAATATGTTGAACATTTACAATGTATCAATTGGCATATTGTAGTGAGTGGTGTGCTTGTTCACAAAACCTGCCAAGGGTGCTCTGAGTTTTTTCCATTTTCACATTTTGCCACTTCCTCAAGCATCCTTATCCCTCGAACACTCTGTTACTGAGCCATTTGTTCAGCTTGCTCAGTCTGTTAATTTGTCTATTAACCTGCAAGTTGTCTTTGACCCTTTCCCCACCTCAGCATAACCCAGCATAACCCACTCCTCTAAAATCTCACACCATCATATTTATATTCAGATCTCCCAAGAGATGGCAAAACAGGCTGATGTGAATGACGCAAGTCCTTCTGGAGTTGTGTTCTTAAACCCAATGTATCTGTTGTAGCCTACTCCTTATGATAATTTGACAACATAATTTTCTCCCTCTCTCTGTTTATTGGCTATTAACAATAACACATAAGTATCACTTTGCAAGGTCTCTATCCATAAACTACTCACCAGGCTAAAAGACCATTGATAAAATTGCTTAATATTGAGTGTACTGACACTACTTGCACTGATTTTAGTGTTAAAAATTCATGAGTTTTCATTATAATTAGCTTGCTGGTTCCTTCTTGTGGGAGAAGATGGTTTCCAGGCTTGTTTTGAATTGAACTTTATATTTTCAGTAGCAAGTTCTCCCAAATATTGTCTTAAACAAACTGAACTGCAACAATTATAGTTATCCTTCTCCCTGAGTGATTCATATAGGAATCATGGACCAACATGGTCCTACAACTTCTGTAGCCAGCCTGATTGAGATGGATATTTTGAGACATAGGTTCATAGGTTCATAGGTAGGTACTAGGCTATTGACCGTAGGGCCTATACAAACCTAGCCAAAAAGGTACCCTGGCTTTCGCCACCCAAGAAAATTATTTTCCTGTGCCCCTGTTGAGCAGAGCCACAGAGGTGATCCCCGGGGTGAATTTCATATTCCCCATCCAATCATCAAGATTTTTCTTGAAGAGTGCTAATGAGGAGCTTTGTTTGATATTGATAGGTAGTTTGTTCCAGAGTATGGGAAGTCTCTGGCTTTTGCCACCCAAGAAAATTATTTTCCTGTGCCCCTGTTGAACAGAGCCACAGAGGTGACCCCCGGGGTGAATTTCCTATTCCCCATCCAATCATCAAGACTTTTCTTGAAGAGTGCTAATGAGGAGCTTTGTTTGATATAGATAGGTAGTTTGTTCCAGAGTATGGGAAGTCTCTGGGACAGGAATCTATCCCTCCAGCATGTTCTGTTTATTGTGGTGACAAGGTTTAGGTCCCTAGAGTGTGTAGCTTGGAGGGATTGGGATTTCTTTAAGTAGAGCATGTCCAACAGCTCTGGGTTTGACATAGCTTTGTATGTTAGGCAGAGATCGCCTCTGAGTAGGTGATATGTGACGGAGTAAAGCTGGAGTTTTTTGAGACGGTCTGCATAGGGCATCTGTTTGAGGCCAGTAATCCTCTTTGTGAGGTATAAGAATTGTCTCATGCTGTCTGACAGTCTTCTATTACTCAAGCAGCATAATGCAGTGTGTGACAGCTGTACATATATAATGTTCTTGGAGGTAAAACCTCACATACACAGTAAACTCAGACACCAAAAATTGTCAGATGTACACCCCACACAGCACTGCATGAAGGTTATCACAATACTCATAATCCATCATATGTTGAAGATCTAAAGATTAACTCACTTAAACTTCAAAGACCTCAAAACCCAGCACAGGCACAATACGCCTGAAAGCTGGATTTTCTTCAAGAGGGGAAAATCAGGAGGCTGAAACTCTACAGGTACACAAAGAACTATCCACCCTACAAAAGGGAACTACAATCCTGGCTCTGGCACAACATGCTCTTTCAGTATGACCGTTTATTCTTTTTAGCTGTCTCGCACACTTATCAAATTAAGCCTCCCTCCTAACATACCACAAGGAGTCCCAAAGTCACTGAAGCTGAGTCTGTAAGGCATGCATCGACCATACCAAACATTCCTGTTATAGATGACTCTATTGCAAGACATACAGATGTACCTCTTACCAGGCTGAACAAGGAAAGCATAATGGTTGGTTGCTTGCCTTGTGACAAGATCCATCAGAGCACACACTCAGATGCTTGTCATGCCAATGTCAATGACTTGAAATGTACATTCCTGGACTATATGAAGAGAGACATGATGGAGAACTCAGACTATGTGTCTAAGACAGGTATGAGCCTAACACTGAACAGCATCCTAGCTTCTTCAAAGATGATGCCACAATATGAGCAAAAAAAATTACTTTAGTAATTAGCTTAATTTTTGGTGTCATTCATAGGGGTCCAGTATTTGTCAGCTTGGGAAGATATGGTCAACAGACCATGCTGCTCCACCAGGGATGGCCTGCATATACCTCTTCTTGGGTTTTGATTATTGGCAAAGACATTATCCACTCTGTACTGCATTTTATAGACAATCCCAACCTGATAAACCTACCGACATTACAAATCAAGCAAAGGAAAATATAAAGGTGTTACTGATCAAAGCTAGGAGCCTAAACAAGAAACCACAATCCGTACAAGCCCTTCTCTCCCTGTAAGACATTGACATCTGTACAGTGACTGACACATGGTTTAAAATAGTGGAGAGCATTCTGTTTGTGCAGAGCTATAAAGCCATCCACATGTTTAGACATGTTGCTCTGCAGGAGGGGAAAAAGTATGAGGTGTCTCATTCATCATCTAGGACAGATTCACATAATGGCTGTTCTTCTTCAGGTCCAAATAACCATTAGAAGGGTCTTGGACCATATATTAATGGACTATAGAACTCCCTGTATGAAGCAAGAAAGCTCCAGCACCTATCTATAGGAACTAGAATCCCTCACTATTAAACCTGTTACCATTTTCCTATGTGATCTAAACTGCCCGGCTATAGACAGGGGAACCTACACCATCACTAGCATACAAGAGCAGAATTCCTGGACTTTGTCAATATAAATGTCATGGAATAATTAGTTAGAGTACCCACTAGGAGGAAAAGCATCGTGGATCTTATCCTTACTAATACGGGGAGCATCTTGCACCATCCCTTGCATATTTTCATCATTTGTTAGGTCTGCCCATAAAGCAGTCTCCTTCAAAATAAAACTGACACCAGAAATCCCTACCAACCAATGTACCTTTAGAAATTTCTCTGACAAACTACATACTCTTAATATATTAGCAAGCTTCAAGTCTAGACCAAACCCAGTTAACTCCACTGAATACAAAGAAATGCGCACCACCACACTATACCAGCATGTAGACAGATGCATGGATGCAGCTTACTCTGTAGGAAAAAGTGCATGACAAACCCCAGAAATAAAACCACATGGTGGAACCATAATATCAGTAAACTTTACTGTAAATGGTAGAGAATTTTGACCAAAAGTAAAGAGTTGTTTCACAAAAGTTACAACCCTTGTTACTAAAATAAACAAACAACTCAGGAGCTTAATAAAATCCAACAAAGCCAAGTTTCAGGATAAAATAGCTACCCAAGCCAAATACATTTACAAGGCCTTTTAGTTATGTTCCTAATCTGAGATGATTATGAATGATGATAACTACACTGAGGCTGAAAATTTAGCCAACCTACTCACTGACAAATTCATCTCTAACTTTACTCATCTCTTTCTCCATCTGTCCCTCAAGATATATCTGAATCTGGCTATTGAAAGCTATAAATACTGCATTGACAGGTCTTGACAATATCACTGGATGCATCTTAAATAGCAAGAAGCATGATTTAGCAGTGCCCCTAACAGCATTAGTCAATCTCAGCCTCCATACAGATTTTGTACCAATCAAATGGAAAACAGCTACAGTCATTTCCCTGCACAAAACAGGACCTACCGCAGACCCAGGAAATTACAGCCCATAGGTCTGACCAGCCTTATATCTAAGCCATGGAAAGACTTATCATGTAGTTAAACTAATCAGTAAAGACATAGGAAACCTCCAAACACTTGTCCTGTCACAGTTTGGATCCATCAAGATCAAGTCATGTTTATGTAACCTGGTAGACTTTTTTGAAAAGGTCACCAAAGCAATGCATGAAGGTAAAACAGTAAATAGAGCATACCTTGACCTGGCCAAAGTTTTTGACACAATCTCCCACTCAGGCATAGTAGAAAAGCTAAATAACTTGAGAATAAACCTTTATGTCATGTGATGGATTTCCAACTGACTTACAAAGGAGGCATTACCTTCACAAAGAGACCAGTCACCAGTGGAGACCTCCAGGGTTTTGTGCTGGGACCACTCCTGTTTGGAATCTACTTCTCTGAAATAAAAGCCAATACTGAAGGGCTGTGGCTGATTAAGCTTACAGAAGACTGCAAGCAAGGAGCAGTCACTGAATCCCCAAATGAATTAGCCATCCTGCAGGAAGGTTTCTCCAAAATAAATAACCTGCCAAAATCATGGTCTGAAACTAAATGTCAAAAAAATGCATTATTGTATCCTTTGGAAAGTCATCTACCTCAGGGAACTACCATATTGACAATACATCCCTATGGGTTGACTCAGTTGTCTGGGATTTGGGAATTTATGTGGACAGTGATCTAATTTTTGACTGACATGTATCCATTTAAGAAAGTCCTTCTAAATTGTACAGCTTATAAACAAAGGGTTTGTGTCTAGATCTAGGGATACCATTATTCCCCTTTACTCAGCCTCAAATATGCCAATCATTTTTAACACCTGTATTGAATCATCACTTGTGAGACAGGCAAACATTTATATAAAAACAATCAACCATATTAACAAGTTGACATTTACAAACATTATACATCACATATGTTGTTATATACAGTAAGCTATAATATAAGCAACAATACTTAAATTATTAAATTCCTGCCTGTCTTAAACTCATTCCTCCTCCAAAACATTTTTTGGCATGTATTGTTCCCACAATTTCCATTTTTTTCTATATAATTTACTCCTAAGTTTTTCTAAAGATCCCAGTTTCTGTTCATTTATCTCTGTTACAGTATTGACTGTTTCAAGTATATGGTTTAGATTTTGATTTCTATTTTATATAGTAATTGCTTTTTAGCAGCCACCTTAATTAAACTTAAAAAGGACTTACTATATCAAGACAATTCAGATCCTGTATCCCAGCTCAAAAAATCATTTCCTTAGTTTCACTCATTTGCTGACCATGTAATACTGACAGAGTACTCTGTAGGGAATTTTAAAGTCTACCAACTCATTACATCCCCAAAACATATGTTTCCAGTTACCTCTTTGTTTCCCATCACACCTCCAATATTTGCCATCTACCTGAGGAAAATGTTTTTGGAGTCTGTTTGGGGTATACAAATATCTATCCAAACAGTTCCAGGCAGAGATCCTAAATCATCTAGACTTTGTTGCATATTTGGGAGCCATACATATGTTTTCCCATTGTTTCTTTGTAAATTTCATATCGAATCTCTATTCCTAATCTTTTCTGACCTCTTCTGACTGATGTGACTGATTGCTATAGCAATTGTGCAGTATTTTATATGCCGCACAAATTATCCTTTTTTAACTGCTGTTTCTTGTCTAGACTCAGTTAATAACTCTATCAGTGCAGGGCTTTCATTTAGGATTCCCCTGTCTCTTTCTCATTGTCTGTATGCTGATATCGCTCCCTGAATGGGAAGGCAATCACTAGCCTGTGATCCAAATGTCTTATTGGCATCTTCCTATTCTATTACCTTCCCCTTTCTAATTATTTTATTTGTTGCAATACCTTGGTTGCTTGGCCAGCTTTCTCCAGTAAATGACAGCCCCTTTTTGTCTATATTCTGTACTCCTAATTGCAGTCAACCATATCATCAGGATCTCCTTTCTCCATTCCTGTGTTGACGTAGTTACTCAGTATACTTTCTGCTACATTTTGAGAATAATATTCTGTAGACTGTTGTTATTCTCCTTCAGGATCTGCATCCAAACTCCCATTATTTCCTTATTTCTTGAATTACCCCCTGCTTCATCATCATCATCATCATACCTTTCCACTTTGAATTGTAGCTTTCTGCTTGTGTTCTGTATCAAAGTCTTTACTGTGTAGCTCTAAAATATCCCTTTAAATCAGAAAATCCTAAACCTACTTGTTTTGCTGGTATGATCAGTTTATACCTCCTGACTCTTGCCCTCTTCCCCTCTCAAATAAAATCCTTCAACTTTTTATTAACTTCTGCCCATAGCGTATTTTCTGCTTGATAAAAATATACCTGACGTATAAAACTAAAGAGACTAAAATCATTTTACTTATTGTATCCATATCCACAGGAAAGAGCTTTCAGTTTCTCTGTTTTTGTATTAGATTTTGTTTAGTGTCCTCCCACATAGCTTTTGTTGCCATAACTGAATCCCTTTTACTCCATATTCCTAAATACTTCATTTTTTTTCATGTCCCTATAAATATGGGTATTGCTGAACTAATTCACATGTGGGTACACAGTTTATACCAATAGCATTTGTTTTATTATCATTCATTTTATATCCTCATTAAAAAAATGGAACTCTCTCAGAATAGCCCACAACACTGACGTGTCCTTTTCTGCAAATAAAATCAACTTTTCTTGAATACCATGATAACTGCATTCTTAAATTTTTGAGTCCCTTGTTTTCTTTACAAATGGTTCCAATTATAATGCGAACAAAAAAGGGAAAAGAGGACACCTTGGCATATTTAACTGTTTGTAAATGTTTCCATTTGCACTTTTTTATTTCCCCTACTTCTCTACAATTTTTTCATAAAATTTCCAAAATATCTCTAATCCCGCTGCAGGATCTCTGATTATATTTCTTAATATAGGCTCCCAAAGTTTGGCAACAACCATTTCTACTTTATGTTGCTAAACTCATTGTACCAAAGGTATTTATGCTCTGGAGTTATTATAAAACAATGGTTGTTTACCAGAAATCTTCCTAAACCCTGCATATTATCCAGGCATTCCCTTATTTCCCTTTAGCACTCTGCAATTGTGCCTCCTCTTATTCTGTGAGATTTTCCTTATTTTGTCATACTTTAAACTTTCTCAGCACCTCTAAATAATTCTCATTGCTTCTAAACCAAATCTATTTGAGAGTACCTCTAAATAATTCTTATTGCTTCTTAACCAGATCTCTCTTTCTTTCATTTCTCCCCATGTTTGAACTCCATGTCCAATGTATCCCACTCACTAGTTATAATGTCTGCAGTACTTTCTCTCTTCACTGATAACTCCTGAATAGTTTTCACTATCTATTCCTTAAATTCCTCTCTTTTTAGCAGTTAGATGGTGAACAGCCAGTGTCTCATCTTTACTTCATTACCCCTAATTACTGGTACGTGATCTGAAATAGTTACTAGATGAGTATCAAAGTTCTCAATTAAATTGGATATGTTCCTGTGAAATATAATTTCTGTCAAGCATAGCCCAGTTATTCTACCTTGGGGAATAATATGTAAATTCTATCTGAGCTCCTACTTCTGAATTCATTTCTTTCATAGCAAATATTTTCTTACATTTCTTCAAACATCTACTATCTATTGATATATTTTCCCCATTAAGCCCCCCAGATGTATCTTCATTGTTGCAAGTCAAATTCCAGTCCCTAAATATAAATAATATTTCCTGCTGAAAGCTGTTTATTCCTCTGGAAGTTGTTTTAAGCTCCGAAATAGCAGTTTTGGGTGGAATATAAATACATATCAGCGTAATCCTCATTCACCTATGCAAAAGTAAGAGAAAACATATTTTATTGCCCTCCCACCTTAACAACCAAAGATTACAGTTATTAACTTAAACATGCTTTTGTCTAGCTTTTTTTTTCTTTTATTACTGTATGTATACATGTATTAATACCAAAAAGGAAAGGAAGAGAAGAAGAAGAAGAAGAAGAAGAAGAAGAAGAAGAAGAAGAAGAAGAAGAAGAAAAAGGCATCTGTTAACTTTAATAATTTTATCACATACAAGAACAACTAAAATACTTTAAAATATGTAATTTATATTGTAAAAAGATTCATAGAAATATTGTTAAGAAAAGAAATTAGGCCGGATTCACGATGGCTTGCATGGAGTCTAAGAGTAGAGTAAGACTCCATGCAGCCATCACGTCCGTCGAGCGATCCAGGAACAGCCTGCAGGGGCAAGCAAGAGAGCTCCTAAAACGGCTCTTACACGGACAGGGCCGGGTTATGCAAATTACCTCAATTGCAGGTGAAAGGCATGCAAATGAGGTAGATTTGCGATTCAGGAAATCCAAACCTGTCTGAGTAAGAGCAGTGTTATCTGCAGAAATGTACTCAGTTGACAACTGTGTACCGTTCTGCAAATAGCAAAACGGAGCCGTGACAGCTCTAAATAAAGGTTGCATCCAGTGCAGGAACCATGCCAATGGCCAAATATATGGCCAATGGCAATGTTTCCTGATGTAATATGAAAAAAAATAATTTATTTTTTTCTCCGATTTCCGATGTTTAAGCGTAGCGCAGCACCGTGCAAACAGGCTGCGCTCTAAAAACCAGAAAAATAAAAATTAAAACCCACAAATGTGGATTTTTATTTAAATTGTTAATTTACAATGCAAGGGAATGGCAGGCTGAAGACAACATGGCCACTGAGTAGAGGTTGCTAAGGGGGAAGCACAGTCTAAGAGATGTAACCAAGCATTAGTAGGCAATCCTATACAAAGGAGGGTTAGGATAGTGAATCGCAGGTTTACATAGCAAATGAGCACAGTCAGTGGAGTGTAGGAGTATTATAAGGGGAGTAACAGAGTAGAAGATAGGTGACATCACGAGTGGGGTATGTATGAAAGAAGGGAAGCTCATTGGAGCAGAGTGGCATGTGTCAGCTGTCATTTACACATCATTGAAAGAGGTGTGTCAACAGGTAGGCTAGGTAAAGGCAAGAAATGGAAGGTGTATGCCATGAATAACCCCAAAGTTTCTTGCTGAGCGGGTATGTGCGCGTGTGCACTCCTGTAAGACAGTGTGCACGCGTGTAAGCGTGAGTGCATGCGTTTAAGCTGGAGTAAGCATGTATAAGGAAGTTTAAAGTGTTGTAAGTGCATTTGCGCTGGTGTGTGCGAGTTTTAACCCGAATAAGCAAGTTGTAGTCCGTGTAAGCATGTGTGCGCACGTGTGAGCTGCTATGAGCGTGTTTACACTTGTGTGCGTGACACTGCCCCTCCCGAGGAAACTGAAAAGAAATAGGAAGCACAACAAATAGTAGGAAGCTACCAGGGAGTACTAGCAGAGCTAGCAGGTGAAAACAATCAGAATCAGGCAATTACACAGGCAGTACACTAGCCCAGCCCAACCTAGCACTTAAAACTCTGCAAACAACAGTCCATTATGTTTCTCACAATAGACACTGCAGTAAGATAATAGAAGTGAAAACTGAAAAAGCTTTACTGAGACAAAGAAATGTTAGGGGCTGCCATTGCTGTTATAAGGTGACATATGCAACATGCTGAGGGTGGTGACAATGGAAATGCTGCTGGACAACCCACAGTGAGGAGATGGAGAAGAGTGTGCAGACCCAGGGTAACCTACCAGGGGCTACATGAGCTGGAGATAGTGGAGCGCTATAGAGTAGACAGAGACCTCCTGCAGCAAATTGTTGAGCTGTGCAGGCCACGCCTCACACACAGAACCAACAGAGGGGAACCCATCCCAGTGGAAACCAAGGTATGTGTTGGCCTAAGAATATTAGCAACAGGTACCTTCCAGAGACCAAATGGTGATATGATGGGGATATCACAGGCATCAGCATCCAGGGTACTGCACCAGTTTCTGGATGCCATGTCAGCACATGTCAGTGATCATGTATATTTCCCCAATTCCCATGAGGTATTGGCCAGAAATATGCATCTCTTCCAGCAAATAGCAGAATACCCTGAGGTAGTGGGTGCAATAGACTGCATGCACATACACATCAAAGCACCAGCCGGCGAGAGGGGTAGGGTCTACTTCAACCGCAAGGGCTTCCCCTCCATCAACTGCCAGGTCATGTGTGATACACAGGGCATAATACTGAATGTGTGTGCTGGCTGCCCTGGAAGCTACCATGATTCCCATATCTGGCATCTGACGCAGCTGTACCAGACATTTGCCAATGGGGACATCCCACATGGTCACCTAGTGGGGGATGCTGGCTATGCAATGGACCCGTGGCTGATGACACCCATCAGAAACACACACACACCTGAACAGGAACGCCATAATGAGGCACACGCACAAACAAGAAATGTAATTGAGCGTGTGTTTGGGCTGCTCAAGTCATGGTTCCAGTGCCTGGACACATCTGGTGGAGCCTTGCAGTACTCACCAACTACATGTACCCAAATTGTCATGGTATGTGCTATGCTGCATAATATGATCCTGTGAAACAGCTGCAGCAGGAGCAGCATAGGCCTGGGCCAAACAGCCCCCCACCATTGCCAAGGTCATCACAGGCAGAGCGTGACTCAGAGGAGGAACAACCTAAGTCTGCCCCAGTAGGCAGAAGGAGGCGTGCCCAGTATGCTTTGGCCTTGGCAAAGAGGCAATGCATAGCACATACACTGGCTCAGTAGGAACTCTGGAAATGATACCTCTCTCTGACTCGCACATATAGTAAAAGGGATGCCTAAGTTGACACTACCTGCTTTCAAACATGTACAGGGAGTGTAGTATGTGCATCCGACATAGGCAGCCCTGCAGCACCACCTGAGGCATGATTGCCATGTGTTAAGAAATTTAAAGCAGTGCTAAACAGAATTTACCACCATGTAGTATATGCAAACAGAATCACACACACCAACTAGTGCAACTGTGGTCAATGTTGAGTAATATTGGGCAACGTCCAGCAAAGTTGGTGAATATTCAGCAATGTTGGACAAGCCTGGTCTAAGTAGGGCGTATCTGAACAAAAGCCAACATGCTCATATTTGCTTAACTGGCCCTTAAGCAGTCTGGTCTGCTCAGTATGAAAATATAAAGCAGTGATGGGCCTTGAATCCAGGATACTGTGTACTATAGTTAAAGTACTGAACCACTAAACCATGACAGCATTACAGTGGTCAGCCCATATGAAGGAATGTTGATAAGTCTATGCAAAGTATATCATGGAAACCCTGCAGGCACAGCATAATCCCTGTTGAGTTATTACACAAAGGTGAGTCCTGCAGTAAGAACAGAACTTGACTTCCAACACACACACACACAGTATAAATGTTAATATTGGTCATGTTCACACACATCCACAAATGTAGTGGACCTCAGATCGCAACATACTGAAAGGTCACACCGGGCATTGCTCACACACTTGAATAAATGAGACAAATGTCAGGCAACAAAACATGGAAAGCCTGAACTGGGCAAGCTCACACACTCTAGGCCATGTCTGAGTACAGCAGTGGGCCACACATATCTGGCAGTTGCATGTGTTAACCCAGGAACCTCTCACTATCCAGCAATCTGCCCTGTGCACACAGATACATGACAACAGACACATATATAATATAGTGGAACTCTGTCATAATCAAATATGTTCTGCAGATAACTAAGTTGTTCAAAGAAACTGGGAAAGCAAAGACGATAAAGACCTGCAAACAGTATCAGCAATAAATATTGTGCATCCCGAACATAAGCATAGGTTCAGAGGTTGATACTAGGCTATCTGCCCTAGGGCATGTACAAGCCTAGCCAGAGTATGTTTGGCATTTGCAACCCTGTCAGATTACTACACTGTGCCAGTGAATAGTAGGTCACACAAGATAGCCCATGTACGTCTAGGCTAGTGTGCCTCTGTCTAGCAGGGACACAGAAGATATCCCAGGGGTAAACATACGATCACCCATACAGTCATCAAGATGTCCCCTGTAGGTGGTCAGTGGGTGGCCCTGCCTATGTGAAACTGTGATCACAATCCAGAGTGAGTGGAGGCCCTGGGATATGAATCTGTCCCTCCAGCATGTCCTATTAACATCTGTGCTGAGGTATATGTCCCTGGAGTGTGTAGCTCCAAGGGAGTCGGATATCCTGAGGTGGAGCATGTCCAGTAATTCTGGGATGGGTATTTCTGTAAACAACAGGCACACATCATATCCGAGTAGGTGGTAAGCGACTGAGTATAGCTGGAGTTACTGTATCCGAACTGTGCAGGTCATCCGTGTGAGTCTCTACATCTGCTTGGTGAGGAACTTCTGTGGCCAGTACAGTTGCTGCAGGTGTTGGGTAAGGTACACCCCAAATGTGGCATTGTAACCAAGCATGGTTGTGATGAGTATAGGGGCACAATGACCTCACTCGATCTAGATGTGAAACTATATGGAATAAGGTGGCTTATATAGAAGGTCTGTCCAACCACTTTTGCAACGTGAATGTCAAAGGTGACAGTACAAACAAGTCTTGTCCCCAATCACCTAACAACTCCTACTGTATGTAATGGAGTACTACCTATGTGGTAATGTGTGGGCATGTTGCTATTCCCAAAGGGGATGACTATGCAACTAATGGCATTTAGCTGTAGGCCATGGCTCAGGCACCAGTCATCCATCTCTGTGAGATCCTGTTTGAGTATGCATGTGGCAGCTGGAGAGTTGATTATGGCACCCAGTTTGCAGTCAAGTGCGAACAAGGTCAGCCATATTCCCACTGTGGTAGCCTGTACATCAGACAAATATATACTGAACAAGAGCGGTCCCAGGACCGAGCAGTGTGGGATGCCATGTGTAACTGGTGTATAGTCAGACATGGCACCTACAATTCTGACCATGTGGGTGCTATCCCTGATCCAGGTAGCAATCCATCATGTGCAATATGTGTCCATATCGACATTGGTGAGCCTATGCATAATGGCCCAGTGGGTTATTGTGTGGAAGGGGTTTGCAAGGTTCAGGTAGGCTGTGTGGACAACTGTCCCTATGTCGATGGACCTGTTAACCGTCTAAAGAATACAAACATGTTCAAGAGGCAAGCTCTGCCCACAACAATGCTGAAATGTGTAGGACACAGTGTCTGTAGGTTCCCGATGTCTATGTGTAAGAGACCCATGACAATGCGCTCCATAGCTTTGCAGAACAGGCTAGTTAGGCTTATAGGACAATATTACCACCTCACCAGTCAGCTCGAACACAATGCAATGCAAACAAATCAAGGCACCAGCTGTTGAAGATGAAGCAAAAACGATTTATTCAATCCAAAGACTAAGCGCTTTCACCAGTCCACCTGGTTTCATCAGAGTCATACTCACACTCTAAAACTCTACTCATTATATACATACCCTTATCCCACAACTTAATTACTTAATTAATTAATTACATACACAATTAATCAATTATACAAAATTTATACAAAAAATATAAATATATATGTATTGTTGTTTCTTACATTTTAAAATTGCAAACAAGTGTCATACAATTTATGATTAAGAACTGTAAGTATATCAGTAATGTTTACTATGAAAAACGTAATGTAATACTATATTATACTGTGTTTTAACTTTTCTTTTATATCATACTTGCTCTATATTTTAATTGAGGTTTTAAAGAGATATACTCATTTAAACCTGGGAACTTTGTGGCATTTAACCTAATCTGCCATTCCATTTCTAATAGTGCTACTTTGTTGTCTATGTCACCGTTAAAAAAAGGCATCACTCTATCCACGATAAAAATGTAAATTTACTGAAGTTACTACAATGTTTACTATGTGCATATAAAGCATTATGCTCATCATGTTTTATACTTCTCTTATGCTCACCTACCCTTTCTCTAAGTTTTCGAGTAGTCATGCCTATGTAATAAGCCTCGCATGACATACAAGTTGCTATGTATACACAATTTTTTGTGTTGCAATTACACAGACCAGGACATGATATAGTACGTTGATATCCCTTTACACAAATATATGCTCCTTCTGCTATAAATCTACAACTACTACATCTTCCACATTTACTCATGTATGATCTCTTATACATCTTAGATTCTTTTTCTAATATATTTTTTATATTGTTACCTCTACTAAAAACTATATTTGGACTTTCACCTAATGTTAACCTATTTTGTGTACCTATACATAAATCCCATATACTCTTAATACTGTCACATAATTCCTTTGCTTTATCATTATATCTCAGGACAAAGTTGAGTTTGCCTTTCTCAATACTTGTAGTTGTTACCACATCCAACTGTGGCATATTGTTTTTGTTACCTCTGAGTATTGGAAAATAGACTGTTTTCCTTTTCTTATATATTTCTTTTTTGATCTTTATCAATAAGGCCTGAGGATATCCTTTCTCAAGGAATAGCCCTATTAGGTTATACATTTCTTTTCTAAAAATTTGTTCATCACTTACTAATTTAGATAGACGAACCATTTGTCCCTTTACCACCCCCTTCCTTTGATGAAGGGGGTGGCAACTTATAAAATGTAACATAGAGTTGGAGTAACTTGGCTTTCGATATATGTTACTCGTCAATTTACCATCATTTTTCTCTAAAGAAATGTCCAAATAGTTTATAAAGGTTTCTTTCCATGTATAGGTAAACTTAAAAAATTTAGTGGAATTGTTTAAATATGTCATAAATTCTTTTACATTGTCTTCGCCACCTTTCCAGATTATTAGTACATTGTCTAAAAATCTGTTGTACAACAAAATTCTATCCATATATTTTGAAGGAAAGATGATGTAACTTTCCCATGCAAGTAAAACCAAATTGGCATATACTGGGGCGCATCTCGCCCCCATTGCCACTCCTTTAATCTGATGGTAAATTTCACCTTCAAATGTTAAATAATTATTAGTCAATATCAATTCCATAAGTTCATAACAGATGTTTATTTTATTCTTATTAAAGCTCTGACTGTTCCTTAAGCTTTTATAAAATAGTTCCAAACCTTCCTTGTGTGGAATTGTTGGAAAAAGGTTTACCACATCAATAGTTAAGAAACTATATGTGTTTGTATCAATTTCGTAAATTCCTTTAAGCCTTTCTAAGCAGTGCCAAGAGTCTTTTAATATATGTGGAGCATCTTTCAAGGCTTCTTTACAAAAATGGTCCACAAAGGCTGCCATGGGTTCTGTTTTAGAACCCTTTGCCGATACTATAGGCCTAAATTCTAACTGGTCAGTACCTTTGTGGACCTTCGGTATACCAAATATCTTGGCCATTCTTGGAAACTTGACACTCATATAATCAAATTCATCCTCATTAATTGAACACTGATATAAGGCATTGGCCAATCTCATGTCTATCTTGATGTATGCCCTGTTTACTTCATGTAATGATGCCGTTACATATGTGTCTTCATCTATTAACATTTTCATAATATGCCCATTGTAGTCCATTTTACTCATGACAACCATGCCGCCCCCCTTATCCGGACGCATGCATCTGTACTCATTATTTGTTGTTAATTCATGTAATATTTTTCTTTCATTTTCATTCAAATTGTCTTGGGTTTGACTACGTTGTGAACATATTCTCCTATAATCCCTTTCTACCATTTGTTCAAATATACTGATTTCTTTGTTAAAGGGTGGCATAAATGTACTTTTTCTCTTTAATATATCTGTACCTGTATCCATATCTGTATTCCCCCTCATAGGTCCTAGAGTAGAGAAGTACAACTTCAAGTTCAATTTTCTCGTGTACAATTTCAAGTTAGTGAGTACCTGTGTTATATCAAGTTTGAAATTTGGGATAAAATTTATCCCTTTACTAAATAAATCAAAATAAGTCTGATCAATTACCAAACCTGTGTAATTATATATTGTGTATCCTTTATTTCTCAAAATTTCATGTTTCAAACTAGATTCAAGTCCTACCATTTCATTATAGGAAACCACCCTTTGCCCATTTCCATTCTCTAAAATATTTTCAATTGATGTGTGTGCATTCATAATATCCAAATTTTCATTAAGCACCATTATCTCGTCTAATTCTGGAATCACATTATAATTTGTGCCACTATGGGTTTCATTCATTCTTGTGCTGCTCTCCCCATCCTGTATAACAGATGTATGTGTGAAAATAACATCCTGGGCACTTAAGACATTTTCTTGAAAATTATTACTACCAATACTTTCATTCATAGCATTACTATTACCTATAGCACCCAAACATTCATTGTCACATTTAACACTTTCAGCATATTCAACGTGCAGTTCATCAGTTGTTGACACATTAAAACCAAGTTCAAAACAAATATTAAAATTCTCATCATTGTCATTTGAAATCAATATTGTTGCATCCTGTTCCTCTTGGGATAAAACTGTTGAAACTCTCTGGCTTGTGGCCTCTTGTTGAGAAGCCTCTCTGACCTGCGCGGAAAGTTCTGCGCCTCTAAATAAACTTCTTCCTCATCCCCCGAGTTGGGCACTTCAAGAGATGCCCTAGCATCTTCATTGTAAAGTGTCCCCACAGTCTCTGTTCTCTTGAGGTTGTTTCTGTAGTTATTTTTACCAGGAGGATAAGCGGTTTTATTACTGTATTCCGCAGTATCTCTAGTCAATTTTTTCTGTTTTACCATTCTACTCTGGTTAACAAAGAGCTCAATGTTCTTTACTATTTTTTCAAATCTACTTTGATGTTCAAAAAATAATAAATCTGAAGTTATACTAGTATGCAATAATTTGATTTCATCACGTAATTGAATTAACTTATTTTCATTGTTACGTATAATGATTTCAAGTAGTTCCATACCTGCTTTATCATATAAAGATACCAGTTCAGAGAACGCTTGTGTGTCTTGTTCAACCCCCATAGGCAGCTTCCACAATCGCAGACCTCTCGGTATCTGCTTCAGCTCCTTTGATTTGTTTAAAAAGGAGTTGTCCAGTTGTATAGCCCTGAATTTCTTACAGAGCTTCTCATATCTAAACAGCTGCTCCCGAAGCGACCCTGGATATTTATCACTCTCCCTTGCGTTGTTACGAATGTTTCCTGATGTGCTCCATTCAATTGGAGCCTCAAACACTGGCGCTTCAAACCAGGAACTCAGTTCTTGTGCCCGACCGGCACCTCTTGATGACGTACTCGGTCCTGGTCCCTTCGGACATTGTAGTTCTGTGATACCTCCATTGTCGTTTCTAACCACTCCGCTGTAAGAATTGGGTACTTCCGAGTTGGTTTCCCTCTGCCCTGGAGTAATATCGTCTGTCGAATGTAATGTGTATAGTCGCAACTGAGAATCAGTTGGACTAACATTGTCCTCTGAGTAATTGTTACTACGCATTTCACTATATACCTTGACGAGCTTACCGATGACATTGGTGAGCTCTTGTAAAATGCTTTCCATACTCTAAGCTTAGCCTCCGTTCACGTTACACTGGATCGACACAGATTTATCCCAAAAACAGGAACCAATACAGGGTCCAAAACTTAGAATCTCACCAGTCAGCTCGAACACAATGCAATGCAAACAAATCAAGGCACCAGCTGTTGAAGATGAAGCAAAAACAATTTATTCAATCCAAAGACTAAGCGCTTTCACCAGTCCACCTGGTTTCATCAGAGTCATACTCACACTCTAAAACTCAACTCATTATATACATACCCTTATCCCACAACTTAATTACTTAATTAATTAATTACATACACAATTAATCAATTATACAAAATTTATACAAAAAATATAAATATATATGTATTGTTGTTTCTATTATAGGACAATATTGTCTGTGGTCCGTTGTGGCACCAACTCTGTGGAGTGGGACCACTGTCACTGTACGCCATTCCATGGGTACATATCCTGTAGTAACTCTGATATTGCACAGTGATGTAATGTGAGGGTTACGTCTGTCATGAAGCTCGTGTAAGATGCATACTGGGACACCATCTGGTCCCATTGATGCTGTGATGTATGCTTTGGGGAGGGCAGCACTCACCTGTTACTGTGTGATGTCAGGTAGGTTACACTCTGTTGGGATGGATAGTTACTCCCTAGGGGGGATGGGGGGAGATATCTGCACTGAACCTGCTTGCCAGGATGTTGGCAATGCCAGTGGGTTCAGGGTAAGTTTAGTCAGTATGCAGTAACTCACAGCATATCAATGAGTGTCCACCCAGGTTCCTGACATAACTGAAGAAGGCCTTGTGATAGTCCTATGTGTCTGGTGCAATTGTCTGTGAGAAGTAGCCCTTAGATAAGTTCACGAGTGATTGTAGCTGTCTGCTAGTACAGATCACATATGCTTTCCCCATCTGGGATTGTGCTCTATCATGTAGTAGCTTCCTCCTGATGTTGTACAGCTTATTAATGGCTGGGGTCTACCAGACAGGTCCCCTGCCATTGGAGGAGTGATTCCTGTTGTTATTTGGGATAGCACAATCCATGCAGTCCACTAGGTGTCCATAGAATGTGTATGTAAAGGATTCAGCAGTCAGACCCATATTTGCCACTGGCTCAGGGTCTCTGAAGGATACCACCTTGCTTTGGTGAAGTGAGACATTGGTTCATGAGAAGTTCACCAAGATTACCCAGGATGGGTGTGTGGAAGGTATATGTATGTCCAGTGAGATATATGTATGTTCTGACCTTACCAATGAGGGGTATATCGCTGATGTGGAACATAGAGTCCTCATGTTGGTGATGATCAGGTCCAATATGTATTCCCCCTTGTGGCTGTCGTGACTGATTGTGCCATAGCATATGAATTTACAAATTGTAGCGACTGTAGGGCGAGGGTGTTGGGGCTTGAGTAGTATCCCCAGTCAATATTCGTGTATTTGAAGTCACCCAATATAATGGTGTTTGTGGAGACCTTCATATTCTCCACTGTTTCCAGGAATGTCGAGTGTGGTTCCTGAGTATGGGAGGGTGGTCTGTAGCAGGCAACAAACTGAAAGGCAGTTTTGCACAATGGTAGTTGTATATGTATGGTCTGTGATGCTTTGTGCAGTGCTACTGACCCGGAGGTGTGTGTATCTGTGATGTATATGGATACTACCCCTAGTTGTGTTGTCCATTCCAAGTCCTGTGGTCAGAAAGCATGGTGTGAAACATAACCTGGTAGTGCTGGTGTGCATATGTGAGCCTGAACTAGGCATCTGTCAGTGCACAGATATCACTATCATCCATACTGAGGAGAGTCCTGAGT
This sequence comes from Protopterus annectens, assembly GCF_019279795.1. Lineage (NCBI taxonomy): Eukaryota > Metazoa > Chordata > Ceratodontiformes > Protopteridae > Protopterus > Protopterus annectens. The sequence goes on from NC_056727.1 coordinate 188,311,511, forward strand.
GGCCGCAATATGAGGGTAACACATCTGGTGTTGAGCAGCATTACCCTTAGTGTCATTTAACCTGTAATGTCTATGGAGGTGGGTTTGTCTTTTGAGCCCTGCTCAACAGATACACTATGGTGGTAACAAGAGCCTTATCCAGCATTCGAAGGTCCAAGGGTGACAGGTGCAAGCTGTTCATAGTGAAGCTACGTGGCATGTCGAGCATGTCACCACAGGCTGACAGACACTGTATCCCCTATGAATGACACCAATTTTTTAGCCAACTGTTAAACGTGATATGTTTGTCTGTATACTGTGACATCATAATTGGTGGGTGTAAGATGCTAGACAAGGTCAGAGTCATATTGGCCTGGGCTACATGATCAGAGTGTTCCTCCATGTACCATGTCATGTGGTCCAGGGAGTAACGTCTGAGGTTTTACGCACCAGCATGGACAATGATGGTGCCAGTCCTGTACTTGCTTTGGAGTGACCTGACTGCATGTGTTATGTGGCAGATCCTGGCACCTGACAGACAGCCCAAAGTGACTATTCCCATGTTTGGGCTGGTGAGTGGTACATCAGTGTGTCTGACAATAAGTTTCGCTTATTACAAGTTTATTAGATGTGTTGTTTAGCCCAAAGGGCAGTGACTGTGTGGCATACTGACATTGTGAACTATGTGATATGTGGGTATTTTAGTGGGGTAGCAGTTGTGTGTGTGCCTGCTGTGGAGGTCTTTGCTGCTTAGGCAGAGTTAATTCACAGCATCCGATTATGTCTATGTGTGATAATGTGGTTTGAGTGCTGTCGCCAGAGGATATGTGAGACTGATATGTGGTGTGTGTGGTTACCTTCACCACCTGATAGACTGTGCCAGTCATGGGTCGAGACAGTTCAGCACCCTGTATGTCTCTATAGGTGCATCTCACACATATATCTGAGTTTGTCGGGAGGAGGAAAGGGTTGTCTGTGTACATGAGGCAGATGTGACATTGTGTCAACATCACAATATTCACCAGCTGGACTGGAGAGTACACACAAAACCGACTCCTGGACATGCCGGGATATTATGATGACATACACTATAGCCAGATCACAAAGGATCAGTAGGGTGTTAAGTGTGTAAAAGAGTATAACAGGGATTAGTGCTCAGGTTCTTTGGTGTTCTGTAAAGAGTAGCTGAGATGGAGTCCAGACTGAATCATGACACCTCCAACAGCTATGTCATATATAGCAATGTACACCCATATATGTCCTGAGTCAGGGCCAACTGTACCTGACTGACAATGCCGACATCCTGACAGACAGGCCCATATATACAGACCCACCTCCCACTGACGATAGTCCATATCATCATACCAGGAGATATCACATGTAGAATGGATGAACAGCTACCCCCAATGCCAAAAGCATGGCAGCAAGTGGAATACATTGATTCCCAATATGTGTCATGCATAAACTACAGAACAAACAGATCCTGCACCTGAACAGTCAGCTGAGCCTCCCCCCTACACAGGATGTGGAACCGTTGAATGTGTTACAGCAACATATGGCACTCCACACAAGTGTTGGTGCACAACACACCATGGGAAGTACAGTCCAGTACGCCTATGAAGTCTGATCTGCAAGGCCATGGAGTCCATCATGGTTGAAGTCATAAACAGAGCTATTGGAAGCTGACATACACACAGCCCTACTAACTGTGGTATGTTCACGTGCGGATCATGGTTCCCAAGCATGCTAGACTGTTTGCAAGGCAGCCACCCAGGACATACATCACTGACCACAGCTACACATGTCTGACATAGACTTTGAATAGCCCTTTATCAACATCCCAGACACATGTAGTACCCACAAAACCAACAAGCTGTGCATAAATATGTGTTGACATGTGAAGGAATGTCAATGTGTCCACAGATAGATCACACAAGGTAAGGATTATGAGTTCCTGTTCAAGCTGTTGACACCCGACGACCCACATGGACCATTCCTGGAATGGCATAAAACAAAGTCTACACACATTACCATGTCCAGTCTGATGATGTTACCATCCTATAAATACAGCAGGAGAAGGGAAACCAGCCAGTAAAGCAAATAGCGTGCCGTGTTAATGCGCCTTTCTCTAGTATCATAACATAGTTAGGTAGGGGTTTGAATCCTGCAAACACTGAGTGTGTGTGTGTGGGGGTGTGTGTGTGTGCAAATGTCTTTGAAAGGAGTGCCCTTTTTGGAGACTGGAAAAACACACTAAAAGAGGTACATTCCTCTTTGGAAAGATTGATGATGTCACTATCCTACAAATACAGATGAAGAAGGGAAACCACCAAGTAAAGCAAATATCGCGCCGTATTAATGCATCTCTCTCTCGTATCATAACATAGTTAGACAGGAATTTGAATCCTGCAAATGCTCCCTGTGTGTGTGTGGGTTTTGCTTTTACTATGGAATGACATATTATGATTACAACAGTAAGTGCATTGCACACATCAGGTATCTGTGTGGCAAATATATATGTGTACATGTCGCCTCAATCAGTACATAGGTGTAAAGCCTGCATACTACATGAATAGATTTGTTTCCATTGACAGGTTGTACCGCTGCTTCTCAGATCGTAGGTGACATATGTATGTATGTGACAAGGCCGTCCACTGTCGTGATCTGTGGCCAAGGTCATCTGTGCCACATACACCCATGACAGTTCCTTAAGAGTAGTGTGAGTGAGGGTATATGCCTGAGGTATATGTCAGACATGTTCATACACAACAACGACTGCCAATAATGGACAGTCTTTATAGGTGTACAACTGCCTTGTGGATATGCATTCAGGCCTCTAATGTCTTATGTGATAAACCTTGGGACTCCACAATACCTATGGATATGTGGGTACCAAGGGATACATTACATAACATGAGGCTGTATGTACACATTGGTACCCAACATACATGTTGAGGGCTACCACCTATGTGGTACTGATGGGATAGTATGTATAGTACATGTGGATGACTATGCCATAGTTGGCTTACTGCTATACAGCATGTATCAGACAACAGGTATCTGTCTGTATGATACCCTTGTGTAGGATATGCGTCCCATCCAGGGAATGCATTGTAGGCCAATGCATGCATTTCCACATTTGGATGGACACATCCCTAGTGTGTTTGCATGTACCTAAGGGGGCTATATGCCAAACAGGTGTGGTCACAGGAATGGGTGGTGGTCATTACCACTGGTTAGTGTTATAGTGTAGCACCGGAAGGATCCAACTGTTACTGAGTTCCTTTACGACTGTGTGTCATTTGTCAGGACATCATCCAATGATTGCTTATAGTCATGCTGTTGAGGTTGTGTATACTACCAGACCGCAAATCATTGACAGATATTAACGGTATCACCCACAGCATAGTGTCAACCCATGTCATACACACATGTCTATCCATGTTAGTACATAACTGTAGTAGAATGCATACTGGCCATTGAAAGATACTATGAGATGTTAACAATGTGTACAACAGGGTATGCCACATGTCCCATGTGTCCTCTATGCACGTACATGCAGACAGTGCGCACCCACCATGTTCACAGATGTACACTTGCTAATCTGTACTGCACACATCACACACGTACTGTCCACTCACTAACACATGCTGGCAACACATTACACTTCAGCCAAGTGGCACATGGGTGGACAATACATACTCAGACCTAACAGTGGTGTAAACAATGCTACATTGACAATCAGAGCTTTGATGCATAATGTCTGCTCAGATATACTGACAAGGATGTCATTACACTTTCCTGTTGACAACTTGCTAATATTGCTACACTGCTATAGTGTCACCTTGTGCATCAGCACCATGTTAGCCTGTTCCTTCGTCAATGTTACAGATGACAGGAGGTGACACAGGTATCATCATATGCACAGGGCGTTTTGTTGTTTGCCAGAGCCTGACATTCATCCATCCAATCGACATGTGTGTGTGTGTGTGTGTGTGTGTGTGTGTGTGTGTGTGTGTGTGTGTGTGTGTGTGTGTGAGGGACAATAGTACAGCATGGGCCAATGTTGATGTAATGTGTGTGTGTGTATGTGTGAGACCTAGCTGTTTGGTTAATGTGTGTGTGTCTGCATGCACACAGCTCCACCATGTGGCTGCCATATACGGTAGTTTGTAGGACAGCCACAGACTGTACCTGCTAGGCTGTACAGATCACTGTCTCCAGACACGGACACAGTACCTGTGCCTGGTAGGGGTGCTATGGACAGTATCGGGTACCAACCCTGACTGGGTACTGTCATCAGAGGCAGAGGTATGACGACTGGACCCATGTCCCTGCTGGGACTGGCCAGAGCCAACTGCACGTGGTCTACTGGGGCAGTCAATGGACAGGCCAGCCCCAGCATTGCTGGGGCTGGTATTGCCACTACGGGAGTGGCTGTGAACTGTGGGCCATCCGCGACCACTGCCAGCTGTTGCTGCTGCTGGCATGAGTCCGCGTTGACATCGCAACCATCCCACAAGGTCCTGGCTCATGAAGACATATTGTGGAAGGCATCTAATGTCTTCCCCAATGTCTATCAATGACCTTGGTGTAAGTCCGGATGTCACCGGCAAGGTCATGGATGCTGTCATTGATAGCAGTGTAATGTGCCCTCTGTGCTCTAACATTGAGCCTGCATTACAGCCCGGAACATACTGGACGTTGTAAGACCTGTGAGGGCATGCCTGCCAGGGGCAATACGACCAGTGGTGCTCCCCCGAGAACCCCTGGACCTCCGTCTATGTGGTACCATTCCAGGAATACGGCTATGGCTGCTGTGAGGGAATGCAAGTGCCATGGGTACCACACTCTCCTGGTCAATGCCAACTGTATGCTGTCCCTCGCCTATGGCCACTGGTGATGAGGGATGTATTGACATTATGAGTGTGTGCATAGATGGGGTTGAACGCTGTGTACTGTTGATTGGTGGACCAATGACAGACCCTGTCAAACCTTCCTGTGCTAAAATACATGTCTCATCATCACCACTATTAGTGGCAGTGGCTTCAGGTTCCCTGCTGCTTTCGGCCACCCCTAACTCAGCACCTGTGAGAGGAAGACAGGAAACACACTTTACGGTCTGCACATGAGCACATGTACACATGAACACATGCACAAATGCACACATGCACACATGCAGACATGAACACATGAACACATGAACACATGCACAAATGAACACATAAACACATGAACACATGCACACATGAACACATGCACACATGAACAAATGAACACATGCACACATGAACACATGCACACATGCACACATGCACACATGAACACATGCACACTTTCACATGAACACTTATACACTCCTCACTACAGCACGTACACACACACACCAGCAATCCAACACATACTCTATAGTGGGTGAAGGTGGGTGTCAGTATCACAAGGTAAACAGTCACCACACACGTGTCAGCATGCAGAATATGTGTTGCACAAGACCATGCAGTGCAAGTGTAGATGCCCCTATTTAATGGCAGTATACATGGCTTTGATGCAACTGTGTAGTTGTTCAGTGATTGGCTACACCCTGGAACACAATGTGTACATGGACACAACATTGCTGTGCAGGTATTATTAACTCTGCAATGCCCTGTGCACCATTACTCACAAGTATACATGCCATGGCTGCATGTGTTATCTGTGCGACACATAGATATCCATGTCTGAGTACAGTGTCTGTGTCCATAGCAGATAATAGTGGGTACGGGTGTAACACATGCATGCTATGTACACACACAGGATGAGTGGTGCATGTTGACGTGAAGGAATCCCAATGCTCGACATGGCCAGTGTACAGTGGTTATGGTGAGTGTGTGACATATTGCAGATATGTCAGTACCAGACATGGCATGGCATGCTACATGACTGCAACATTAAACACCACACATACCCAATGTGTGTCAAGTGACCTATACACCCACTAGCATTCCAGGACATATATGTGACACTTTGTTTGGATGGCGACTGCTGTGCAAATTGTGTATACTGGCATATGTAAGCACACACACAGCATGCAATGCATATTGTGTATAGGTGCATATGTTTGCACACACACAACATTGAGGTGCAAAGCAATGACTGCTATGAGTAGTACAGTGGTCACTGTAACTGGATGGGGTGTAGTACCCTGTGCCATCATCAATATGCATATTGTGGTCACTCACAGCTACCAATGTGTGCAAGACCACCACCTAGCATGCTGTACCTGAACTGCAGTGCCGTGGCTACATTCACAATTACACAGCCACCTTGTACATGGATGTGTGAGGTGCCCAATAGGGAGTATTGCCTAACATGACTGTGTTATGTGTTGCAGAGTGTTGCACAGCCCCATGATAGGCCTCTACCCCTGAGGTACATCATGTGTGTGTGCATGACATGTGGGATACTGAAGTGTGACCTTACAGCGGGGGTGTGGTAATGCCAAATGTAGCATGTTTCCGTGTACTGCGTATGATAAATGTGTTCTGTTGTGTACAGCTGTAGCAACTATGCATATCCAATGTGCAGTACAGTGTTGCCACAACTGTGTCTGCTGCACTGTGCATTGCATGTGATTGAGGCAGCTACTGACTTTACTGAGATGATTAATGTCTCACAGCAAACATGCACAGCATGCATTATGCATAGGTGTGTTAAGTGTACATGGCCTACACCTCACCTATGACATACACATTTCACTACCAATATTAAAGTGTTAACACACTCACCAGCATGTATTGTCTGCCCTGCTGTCACACCAGAGGGACCTACAAGAGTATGACACAGTTTGTCAGTGGCCACAACTGTGGCATTGCTATTGTGAGTGTGCTAAACTACAGTGGAACAACAGTCAACAGTCACAGGTGTACAGATACTATTCCAAATATCAGTATTGCACATGATAGGCAGCACAACTGCTAAACACACAGTACACATCTCACATATGCATATTCTAACAATACAGGTAACGGTAGTCTACAGCTAGGGCATATTACCTGCACGATCCATGTCATCCTGATGAGTGGCTCCGGCCTCCATGATGACACATGTGTGATGCTGTTGCTGCTGTAGGCCAGGAGCCACCACGCTTAGGAGCAGCTCCTCCACTCTGATGAGGGGGGCATGTATGGCCGCCCCACCACCTGTGGCAAGCTGTTGCCTATGGATATCAGACGCACACCGCCGGACATGTCTAATTAAATCACTGCAGTAATGGAGTACCTGCTCATATGTCTGGTTATGCATGCCTATGTCATTTACCCGGCAAACAAGATCTTGCCACAGTGCAGTACACTCATGCTGGTACTGGCTGGCCCTGGAAAAAAGCAGGTTATAGTGCTGCACCAGGCTGTTCTGTATTTCCTGCTCCTCCGCAGCTGTATATGATGGATTGTGTTGATGAGCCATAACCCTGGAAGACAATTAAACAATATGTGTGAGCAAGTCATGTGGCACACATAACATTATGAATTACAGATATCACTTAACTGCCATATATAGCATCTATCTGTCTATCAGAGGATACACACGTTCAATACCACATATCAGTGCTCAGTCCACAACTGGTTGACAGTGCCTGCCACACTCCATATAACAAACCAGTATACACCAGTTGTCGGCACACTGTTTGGGATACAATGCACAACCTCGCCCCGGGGGTATATATCAAGCTAATGCATGAAGAAATATGTCATCCAACGCAATGAATGTGGTGTACATTTACAGTATTACCAGTAAACCACCCTAGTCTTTGATGCCATACCCCTATGTAACATATGTGCACGGTTGTTAATATAGCTGGCATACTGCTGTAACAGAGTATACATGTTGCTAGGTACACACACATACCCTGTAACACACATGTGATTGCGGGCATGGTACAGGGATCATTACACACACATCAGACATACATACAACACACAAATGTATGCCGACACAGATGAGCATTACCTGTGTACCTTATAGTACTGTGTGCCCCTACTTACAGATACCTATGCCTGAGGTATGTAATCTGTGCAGACTACAGGAAACACACAAGATGGTGTTACCAGGGAATGTGAACATACACCATACTGTGCTGTTTAGGCCTACAGCTTCAGGTAGTACAACAGTTCATATGTGAGCTGGATTCACCAGCAGTACCACTTACTGAGCATACATGTATTGCTTCAGCCTAAATGGGACACCACAATTGTACACAAGGAACTACATCACAACATATGCCATCCTACTATGTCTGCATCCCAATAACTGACACATCTTTATTCGGCCTCACACCTAGGACACAAACTGCCATGACAGACACAACCTCACACTAAGCGATCACACCTTTACAAACCTTGCACACAGTCACTGTCACACTCATTCCACCTCACATAGCAGGTATTGCACTGAGTACATGTGTGTGTGCATTGTGTCATAGGTAGGTAATACGCTATTGGCCTTAGGGCCTAGAGCAGCCTAGCCATATGCTACCCTGCCCTTTGACACACATGTAATGTGATTTCACTTGCTCCTGTCAACCGGATACACAGAGGTGACTCCCAGGGCATGTTACCTATCTCCAAAAGAATCACCAGGGGTATGTATGACATCTGCTAATGAGGAGCCTTGTTTGTTAATGCTGGGTGGTTTAGTTCAGAGTATGGCATATTTGTGGATAGAAACCTGTACCTCCAGCATGTGCTGTTTAGTGAGGTGACAAGGATTAGGGCCCTAGGTCATGTAGCCCGGAGGGATTGTGAGGTGTTGTCATGGTGGTTGGCCAACTGCTATGGGTGTGACAAACATCTGTATGTCCGGCAGTGGTAACCTCTGTGTGGGCGGTATGCAACGCACTCTAGCTGTGGTTTTGTGAGTCAGTCTGCATAGGGCATGTGTTTGAGGGCAGTATTACTCTTTGTTAGGTATGTCTGTGGCCTTTCCACTTGCTGTAGTTGTCATGTGAGGTACATACCACATGGGGCATTGTGATGAGTAGAGGGGAACACCGACTTATATTTCCCTAGATGACACACCTTTTGTGATGACACGTACCACGTAGACAGATTACAAGACTAGTGTGGCACTGTGATTATCAAAGGGGAGCCTACTGTCCACCTGTGTCCCATGTTCCCTTCTGACACCTTCAGTGTTAGGCAGGCTACCACCTATGTGGTAGCTACTACATAAGGTGTTTTGGAATGGGGTATGGCACTGCAGTATCAACACTGGTGTTCAGTCCATGCCTTGGACAACAGGCACCTGTTGCAGTACATATGACCCTCTGTGTGTGTGTCTCTCTCTCTCTCTCTCTCTCTATATATATATATATATATATATATATATATATATATATATATATATATATATATATATATATATATATATACATACATATATACATATCTATACATATCCATACATATCCATACATATCCATACATATCCATATATATCCATATATATCTATATATATCCATATATATCGATATATATGTCTATATTTATCCATATATATCCTATATATCTATATATATCCATATGTATATTTATATATATCTAAATATATCTATATCTATCTATATATGTACATATGTATATATAGATCTATATATCTATAATTCTATATATCTATAATTCTATATATGTATATATGTATATATGTATATGTATATATATATATATATATATATATATATATATATATATATATATATATCTATACACACACACACACACACACACACATATATATATATATATATATATATATATATATATATATATATATAGACATACATCTAAGCACCCATTGCTGTTCATATAGCTGCACATCTGCACATATAGGCAGATATACTGCCCACCTTTCATGGTGGGGATGTCAATTATGCAACAGTTGTAAGACATACGGTTATGTAATACTATTGCACAATGTTGTGCAGAATGCATTCTGCTGTCCTCAGGCCATATAGCTGTAGCAGGCCTTACTGTCTGTAGCTCAGTCCCATAGCGTTTAATCACCACATGACATATACCGGTACTGCTTGCTGTCTGCAATGCCACACACTACAGCCTACATACATATGTGCACATAGCAGCCTTCAACAACATACATATGTCCAGCCTTCACTAACAGTTGCAGTATGTCCCTTGCCCTATGCAAATGTGCATGTACATATAGATATGGACTGCTGCCACATATGGATGATTCACAGTATGTAGAGTACCCTTCAGACACATCATTCAGATGTCAGCAAATACATATCTGTTACATACCTTACCTTCGTATTCCTCACCTCCGTCTGTCGTAGGTGTTTATTTATTTTTTTTTTTGGTTTTGGTTTCCTCTGTGTGTTGGCCTTTCTTTTCAGTGTCCATCTCCTACTGCCTGTTTGTGTCCGTCTGTCTGTCTGTCTCTGTCTGTCTCTCTTGCTTGCGCTCTCTCTCTCTCTCCCAGTTTGTGCAATGATACTATTGCATGTGTGGACAGCAGATACAGGCTGCTTTTCTAGGTATCTGCACATGTGCATGTGATGGCCTCTGCACCAATTGGTGCCCACCATTTAGTAATTTCATGCAGTCTGCTGTGTGGTAATTGCAGTTCTCACTGTGATTTCAGGACACTGCTATAAAATGATAGGTTAGGTAGGTGTAGCCCTTTCAGTTTTGCAAGGTGGGGACCATACTTGTTTGCTGTGGACACTGTTGTCTCAGTCAGAAGGTTGGTATATATCTCATATCTGAAGCTGGGTTGTAGCCAGTGAAATGCATGTTGTACTGAAACCTAACTGTTGCTTCTTCCAGTACACTCTTCTCAGTGTGTAGGTTTTCTCACACCTCCTAATGCTAACACTGGATACATGGGAGTATGTACTTTCTTTTCAAATTAGAGAATTAACTGGCATACAACAGTAGTTATTGCAATGTATTCCTATGACTTTTCTATTTTCCCTTTACATTCACTCATTGTAGTGCATGTTATATTTCTTTCAGCACCAGATTATTGTATATCGGCTGTGGCTTAATGGTACGTCATGCAGACTGATGAGTCCAAGGTGTGGGGTTTGAGACTGACAAGGGTATTTTATTTTTCTGCTTAGCAGTACAAGGGCCCTGTCATACAGAGTGACTAAGGCACTTTTAAGCAGTTGTAAGCGGGTTTGCGCGGGTTTGCGTGATGCTTAGCAATGCTAAGCTAAGCTTAGCTTAGCTTATTTTACTTTAGCAATACTAAGCTAAGCTTGGCTTAGCTTATCATATCTTAGCAATGCTAAGCTAAGTGCACACATGCGCACACTGGTGCAAACCCGTTTGCTACTGTTTACAAGTGCTCACTCCCGCTAACCCCTGTACTCATTTCTTTGACAGAAAAGTAAATGGGGAGATAGGAATGTGGTGATAAAGGGTGCACAAAGAGGGGAAGACAGTAGGGAAACCAGCTCGGGATGTACAGGACAGGTGTGGAGAAGGTCCATAGCTGCCCATTTCTTTACCAGCAACAGCTGTGCATATGCAATACATTAGGAGGGATATTTGAAACCTTCCACCCCTGAGAGAGGGGTGAGGACAACTAAGTATGTTGTACTACCAATTATGAATATCAGGCACATGCACTGTTTGTGAACTGCTATACTGTCATTAGTACGTTACTCACTTCTGAACAGTTTGTGGTTTGTTTGTATTGACATTAACACAGTCTGCTCAGGACAACTGGACATATTTCACTACTGTGTATGCCTACCTACACCCTTGGTTGTGCCTGACTACACAGGTATATAGTACCTTTGGGTAGGGGTGCAGAACTGCAGAGTGCATTATTATCGTGTGATGTTTATCTTGCTGAACATGCAGAGTTGCTGTGTACCTGTAAGTCTATAAAGGCTAGTAATCTGTCTGAGTAGCTCCCACCTGTGGACATATCCAGATGGTAGATAGAGGTTAGCCTAGTATTCATTGACTGTGCACCACACCAGTCTTTTCAGCACCTGAACAATGGCATTGTCACAGGTGGTTGCTAGCAGTACATGGCTACATCCTTTGATATTTCTGTGTTGTACTCTTACATAAGGGCATGCTTGTGGAATTCATTCTACAGCTATTTACAGAGTGTGTAACAGCAGACAGGCTGATATGCCTGTGTGTTTCTGACTCTTCCAGGCCTCAGATACTCTCAGGTATATATTTGAACAGCCTCAGGGAAAGGCACATATCAGTGGGATACACCTGTGATATATTTCAGATATTTTGCAGTTGCGACTTTGGGGGATTTTGAGCATATGTATTACTACACCTTTTCTGACATGCAAGCAGTGTCTACTCTCACTTATTGACATTTATCATTAAGTGGGATTCCCCACCTTTCTGCCTACTGTTACTACATTTCAGAGGGAGTCTGAGGGGCATAGCTAACATTTGTTTACAAATCAGGGACATCCCTGTAAACTAGTCACAGTTGGGAGGTCTGGCCTCTGACCTATTCAAATATGCCAGTGTTTATCCTGCTCTGATACTGTGTGGGGTTTGTAAGGTGCTACTGTAACATTATTCCCTACTAGCATGGCTGGTTTTCTTTTCACAGTCATGTCATGCAATTCCACAACACTTGGTGGTTAAGGGACACAGAACATGATTTGTGTTATGCCATTCCTACTCTCCCTTTACATTCACTCATTGTAATGCATGATATATTTCTTTCAGCAACAAGTTATTGTATATCTGCTGTGGTGTAGTGGTACTTCATGCAGACTGGTGAGCCCAAGGTCTGAGGTTCGAGACTGACAGGTGTATTTTATTTTGCTGCTGAGCAATACAAGGGCCCTGTCATACAGAGTGACTAAGGCAATTTTAAGCAATTGTAAGTGGGTTTGTGTGGGTTTGCGTGACGCTTAGCAATACTTAGATAAGCGCACACAAGCTCACACTCGCGCACCCCCATAACTACTGCTTAAAAGTGCTTACTCCCACTAACCCCCGCTCTAATTTCTTTGAAAGAAAAGAAAATGGGGAGATAGGAAAGTGGTGAAAAAGTGGGCACAAAGAGCGAAAGACAGTAGGGAAACCAGCTGGGATGTGCAGGAAGGGTGTAGGGAAGGCCCATAGCTGCCCATTTCTTTACCAGCAACAGCTGTGCATATGTTCGTAATTTGGTGTGAGATTTGCAACCTTCCACCCCTGAGAGAGGTGAGGACAACAGAGTATGTTGCACTGCCAATTATAATTATCAGTTTACATGTCCGGTGGACATGTGTGCAAAATGGGCAGCTATGTATGGGGTGTAATTTTTTTGTGGGAACAGATTGCCCTTTTTTTAATATTTTTTTTCAATGAACGAAACTCGCCTCCAGCAGTAAAAACACAATAAACAAGACCAAACTGCTGTAACGCCAATAACAAGTCCACCCAATATCCAAAGATATTTATTCAATCCAACACAATGAGATAAGCACTTTCGTTACTAGGATCTGTAGAAGTCCTAGTGATGAAAGCGCTTATCTCATTGTGTTGGATTGAATAAATATCTTTGGATATCGTGTGGACTTGTTATTGGCGTTACAGCAGTTTGGTCTTGTTTATATTTTTTTTCAGGTGAGAGTGGAATGTGAGGTAGGGGATGTAGGTATATTTGGGGAGGTAGGTTGGGGAGGTAAACAGACAAGACAAACAAGATGCATACAGGGGCGGAATTTGACACATGGGGTGGGTGAACACAATTGATGGGGAAGGTTGTTTGGAAATGGCAAGCCCAGGAGCCCACAGATGGTAACAGTGGAACTGAGATCCCCATCCATGGGCAGTCACCACTGCACCTTCACAGCCCCGAGGGTGGCTGTGCTGGGGGCTGAGTAAGACAGGCAGGCTCACCCAAGAGACACGCCACTCTCACCTCAAGCTGGCGTAGGGGATCAGAGACTGAACGCTGGATCTCCCTACGCACCACAGTCTGGACCCTTTGAAGGGTGACAGGTGGTCCTTCTCCGCCCACACTTTCACGGGGGGGGGGCGAGCCCATCCCCTGCAGTGCTTCCACCCAAAGGTGGCACAGGACCAACGGAGGAGGGGAGCCCGGGCTGGGCACCAGAGCTGCTGGTGCCAGGTGCACTCGCCAACTGAAGAGGGACAGGTGGGTCCACTGGGACTGGCCTTCCCATACGTTCTGTGATTAGGTGTGTTTAATTACAACATAAACAACAACATTCCAGATTAGTTGTAACAGCATGCAGTAATATTCCCATTAACCCAACACACCAAGGTTCCAACAGTTGAACAGCAAGCATAACACATGCATATATTGAACAGCAGTGGATATTCCAACAGCATGCAGGGATGTTTGGTAGCAACAGGCCACCATGAATGTGGTGTTTGAACAGGGCACATGCATCAACATGAATGCAAATATTTATAAAACAATAGGACATATGCCCCAACAAATATTTAAGATTACACATACCCATTGAGGTGTTGAATTGCATGGTTTATGCACAAACAGTAGGGTGTAGAAAAAACCTCAGTTAACATCTTATAATCACTTTTAGTCTGCACTACATTCCTAGTGACTGCAAGTGTATATTCCCTACATGTATTATTACACTTGCCACCATGCATTAGGTTGTGTAATGGGTTTGGCTAGTTCAATATATACTTGACCTATATCTGACATACTAACTCTCCAAGATGCAGATGTTACTGCTACATATTTCATGGTTGCATTTATATTTCTTTATCTACATATCTGGATGTTTTCACGTGACATTTTCACTTCAATTTGTACAGAACCCTGTATTTATTGAAGCACACTCACATTTCTGGGGAACATATTAGCATGCTACTCATGTGCCAGATTTACTTATGCATGCCAGCCAGTAACTGATTGTTGAGGACTGTATATATATGCTTCGCAGCTACTAGCACTTCCATCACTCACTGTAGACGGGACTGCAGAACTTTCTAACACAGTACTATTTGTATAATGCAAGGGTACAACAACATTTCAAACTAAGTGACACACATACACTCCGGGTTTTAAACCTTTATTACTGACATTACACACTTTTCCACAGGCTCACTCCTTTATTTGTTATAACAGTGCATATGGCAGACATATTCAATACATATTATACCTTTATTAATGGGTTAGAGCACACTTTTGCAGGCTCACTCACATATATTATATGACAGTACCTGGAGAGATTTTATTCCAGACATATGTTACCTTTCTTAATGGGTTACTACGCTCTTTTTCCTGGCACTATGACTATTTTGTATGGCAGTACATGCAGAGGACTTATTCAGGCCATTTTATGGCTGTATTCTTGTACTACAACACATTATTTCATACTCTCTCCCCTGTTTTATATAACAAAACATGCAGAATTTTCACTAACCTGCCTGGTGGTGCAGCCTTTGCTGCCTATCAGCATAGGCTTACTGATTCACAGCATGGTCACCTGCAGCTGTGAAATAAATGAAGGGATATTGAGACATACTTATCCGTTATACAGAATCAATTATCAATTCTTACATACTGCATTCTATGGCTACTTACTCAGTTGTGGGGCATCCTGCATCCCACGGGCCTCCTGTATCCATTGGTTCAAGTGGTCCTGCTTCCATCTCTTCAGGTCTGCATGGTTGTGACGGACCTGCTCACCGGTGCGAGGAACGCCTGTGACACTGGTGAGGTCATGAGCTAACCGGTTCCAAGCCTCAGCCTTGTACTCCATCCCTTGGAACTGGCCCTGCAGGAGTCTGGACTCATGACGGTGGACAAGGAGCCAAACCATGTATTTTGACTCCTCAATGCCCCAACGCTGTGCTCAGAAGCGTGAACCCTCTCCTGCACCTGCCATTCTGACTGCAAATGTGAGCTACAATCAGTTATGGTGAGTATTCCCGCCTATGGGGCTTAAATATGCCGCATTTCCCGCACTTTTTTGTGATTGGCCATTTTTGAGAATTCTAGGCTGACTGCAGACATGCTTAGTAATGGTTAATCTACCATTTTTAAGTATATGTATGCTAATAGTAGCTAATTCTTCTAAGCTGTCATGGCTTAGTGGTTCTATGCTTTGATTATGATGCACAGGGTCCTGGGTTCAAACCTTGTCATTCTTTTATTTTAATACTGTCTAGACAGGCTAGGGGGTGTGGCTGTGTTTAAGCAACTTAGCTCTACGTTGCTCCCTGGTACCCTGGTTGGAGTGGCACACACATCCGCGCAAACACATTGCACTTGGTAAAGGGCATTTAAACTTTAGCCAACTCTATTGCACTGGGTAAAGTGCTATTAAGCTATGGGCACCTGTATTGCGCTGGGTAAAGTGCTTTTAAACTTTGGGCACCTCTGTTTAGCTGGGTAAAGCGCTGCTTAACGGCAGGCTATTATATATCTGGATCCTTTAAAAATATATATTTTGTTTACTGATACATTGGCCATTTCACTGCTTTTACTAATATTTTAATCATATATGTCTGGTATTATTTCATATACTGATTTACAACATAAATATAAAGGGGAGTGGTGGGAATTGAACCGTGAATGCCTCCACTTTCTGCATACACTCTACCATTACACTATTGCAATTTGGTGTGATTTGTAAACATTCTTTCTTACGCTCTTCCATGCCAGAATTTCTAACTACAGCTAAGCAATGGGCACACCCGCGCACACACGCACAAATACAGGCAGCTATATCGTGGATTTAAAAAAAAAAAATATTTACTTTATATAAGTGTGATGGGGGTTTACAGTGTCAGGGAGTGTGGTGTTGGGTGCAAGTACATTTGAGCGAACTCGTTCTTATGTGTTGACATTATGCTCTTTAAAACCTTGCAGGGGCGTGGACATTTAGACAGCTCGGCAGTCGGACATGCCCCCTGCTTTCCTACTCAGTCCATTTAAGAGTTACGGTTGAGTCAGCGTGCCCTCATGAATATTCATGGCACACTGACATCATACCGTTCAACTGCAGCCTCCGAGTAAGACATATTAAGTCTTACATGGAGGTTTTGTGAATCCAGGGGATTGTTTTATTTGCAGTTACCTTTTTCCTTCATCCTCCACTCTGTCCAGAGACTTTCCAAACATTAATGACATGAAGTGAGGCAAATGCTTCTTATTTCCTCACAAGTTTAACAACATCAACAAAAGTCCACTCTTTCCACTTATTGTTATACAGTCATATTTAACAAATGCGATTGTTGCTTTGCAGTCTCACATTTATTCACAAAATTCTATGTTACTGGTCTTCTTTCTGTTTGTCTCCATCTCCCAACTCCAGATTTCCAGTTCAATTCCATGGTACTCCCAATTCTTCTGGTCAGCTCCTGTGCTTTTCTCTGTCTCTCAAGCATTTTTTGGAACAGTGGAAAAGGTTTCACTGGTAAAGTCTCTTAGTGTGCTTTATTATTAGAAGAATGAGAAGAAGAGTTCCTTTCTGCTGGATGGTTCATTTTTTGTTGGGCAAAGTTTTGCATTTCCTCCTTAGTCTGTTCTGCATGAAAAATTGACTGATCCTCCGGAAAAAAATATGCTAAAGAGAACTGTATAAAACAGTTTGAATCCCACACCTGCCTCTTGACATTCCCTGATTACTGGAATAAATTTGTTTCTCTTCTGCCTGGTGTACAGTGAATAATCATTTTCTACAAACACTCTACCATAATTTGTTCTGGCACATCCCAAACCGAACTTCATTCTCTTACACAAAAAGCTTTCACCAAATGGTTCTTTAACCATTGTCTTCTCCATAACGCAAAAAAAACAAACTTTTGCTCTTTACACCCTCTCATTTGTCTACCCCTCTTCATTTCACACTCACATCCAATAATGGTACCCTCATTTCTCCAGAACCCACCACCAAACCCCTAGGAATTACAATTGACAATCACCTAAATTTTGACACACACATAAGTACTACAATAAAATCTATTAACAGAAAACTTGGATCCCTCTATAGAATCAAACCTTTCCTTACACCAGAAGCCAGGACCACAATAGCTAGAACCCACTTAATCTCTACCCTATTATATGCTTCCCCCATATATACCAATTTTTCTAAAAATAATCTCAACAAACTAGCTAAATCTTATAACAATATTGCCAGATTTGCTGCAAACTCTCCTTACAGGACTCATCACTGTCAGAATCTAAAACAACTAGGCTGGCTTGAACTCCCTAACCAACTACAATTTAACCAACTTACAATAGCCCACAAAGCCCTATACCAACCCAACAACACCCCAATTTTTTCCACCCTCATAATGCCATATAATAACCTGAAGAATCTACGCTCCTCAAACAAAATGTTGATTCACACTACCTTATCAAAAAACTTATCAGGCGACTCCCTATTCTCTAACTCAGTTGGTAAACTATGGAATCTATTACCACATGACCATACAACCCAAACCTCTCTCCCACTATTTAAAACTAACCTAAAACTTTTCTTCACTAACCACTGGTTATGTTTTTGTACCAACCCTGACTAACTGTTAGCCTTTAACTAACTGTTACACTCAAAACCATAATATACTTAGCTATAAACCTCTTCATACAACTCTCTATAAACTAACCTTTTTCTTAATTACTAATGCTGTTAGTTTTGAGTACTATTTTCCATGTTTGACTTTTTAAGTAATTTTTTACTGTTTTTTTTGTAAATTTGTTAACTTTATGATGTAATATTTTATGTTAATGCCATTTTTCTAATTTTGAATTTGATATTTTTGTATGTTTTTTTTACTGGAGCTTTTCTCCCCGGGCCTCTACTGAAAATGGACATGTATCCAGTTGGACTAGCCTGGTCAACAAATGTAAAATAAATAAAATAAAATAAATAAATAAAATAAATAAACTATCTCAATTTTTAATACTTTGCCCTTTTGCCACAGTTTTGTCAGGATCAACTATTTCTGCTGATAGGTTTGCATCTTTACTGATAAAGGTCTTGGCTGCATTCTCGATGCCATTTTTGAACATATCCCTCAACTTTTACGTCACAAGAAATCTGGAAAAAGCCTAACACAATGGGGACAAAAGCCTAGAAATAGGGACAGATTTAAAATATTGTTCTTATAAACTTAGAAAGTTGATAGAATAATGGAATTTGTATCACTATACATTTTCTGAAGGATATGAAATCTGAAACTCATATCTATTCTGCTATTTAGTGACTTCAATCCTCGGTAATTTGTCAAAAAACACAAATTCTGTGAGGAACTGACCAGATATATGAGGCAAAAATGTGGACATTCTGCAAAACTGTGGACAGTTGAGAGCTATGTTTTTGAAATGTACACATGGTGTGCCCTTTCAATTAACAGTTCCTGCTGTGGAATACCAGTCTAATAGCTTATTTGTGGCTTCATTAAGTTAATGCAATTTGTTCCTTTTAGAGCTCTCTGGTACAGCAAAAATCTTAGATTCTCTGTCCTCTAATTCTGTCATTTTTTGAAACATCTCTTTCTGAGCAGTCTCTTATTCAGCCAGCTTTTTTTCATAGGTTTGCAGATTAGTACTAGGCTAACTGCCTTTGTGGGCCATTTTAAACCAAGCCAATTATCTCATGTGAGAATCAAACCTTCACCTTGTACCTATAAGGTAAGCACCTTAACCATTATCCCAAGCTCCTAAACCTCAAACCTGCACCTTGTGCTTAAAAGGCGAACACCTTTACTACTATGCCAGCTTTCTTCATTTCAACTTCTGATTTTTGCAGCTTTACCAGCTCATCTGAGTATCTGTTTAAAGCTTCTTCCATTTTCCAGCCTTTTATTACTTGAGTTGATACTCTCAGTGTTTCATTTATTTTAATCAGCTCTGAGCACATTTGACTTATTTTTTCCACTAGATTACTGGAAGCCATGTCTTGCACCAAAAACTGGAGCTTGAACTGCTTTTTCCTGAACAGCTACAGGATTATCTCCAGGCAGTTTTTTTTTCTCTTAACCTTTTCTAGTTGATTTTCTTTCAGGATCTCTTAGTTTCTTCTTTGCAGCATTGAAGCATTGTACTTACTAGCCCGTAACTGAATGCCACTCAAGCTGATAGTATCTCTCACTGTTGTTTCTCAGTTTCTGTTCCCACACTGGGAGAGCTGAAGTTAAGCTGTTGATCAGTGTGCAGCCAACTTGGAAGTCCCTCATTAGGTCAGTCATTGAGTGTAATGCCCCCTTTGGTATGCACCTATATTCAAAAACTGGAATGCCCACAGAGATATTTACTAAAAGGATACAAGGACTAAGCGATATGTTTCACATGGACGGACTCAAAGCCCTGTCATTATACTCAGTATCCCACAAACTGCTACACTTTGACCAGTGTTTGGCATACATGGCATTCCCCCACCCAATAATGATGAATTTACTGCACATCAGCAAGTCAAATGGCATCAGAAATACTATGTCTAGGCATCTAAATCTCTTCTGCAATATCAACAGAACAATTTGGAGTGGCAGGTTTATCACACAGAGGATGCTGTTGCTCTGGAACAGACTCCCCATCCATTTAAAACAAATCTCATCCCTGTCCATATTTAAGTGCAACTTGGATCTATGGATGGGAAACAGAAAACTTAATCCTGAACCACCTCTTTATTACTAATGGACAGAAGCAGCTCCTAAATGCTTTATTCTGTGCATGGGTGACCTCAAGTTATCTATGGTATAATCCCTGTTATTCTCACAGGGAGTAATATAAAGATTATAAGTGGTTTACCAATGCTAACCATAGTATTATGTGTTTGAGACATGGATGCTAAGAAATTCATCTCTTGAGCTTTGTTTGAGAGGTGAATCTTGGCATGCATATTGAGAATACATAATATTAGGTTAGTAGTCAGAGAACCAGTAATAATTCTCTGTAGTGCATGGAGCATTATCTGTTCCATGTTCTACAAGATACAGTAAAAATGAACAAAGAAAAAACACTATGTGTTTTACCAATTTCCAAAGCCATAAAATATTTAGTGAGCACTTTCAGAAATGTAGTGTAACAAATCACCTTATGCTTACACTTACCTTCCATGCCTTTCAACTGTCCAGATTATAACAGCTTGTCCAGATTTTTGCCTCATATGTTGGGTGTGTTCCTCATAAAGTCTATGGTTTTCAGACAACTTACTGAGAAATGAAGACAGTAAATAATGTCATACATTTAGGTTTCAGACTTTGTAGCCTTCAGAAAATCAGGTGAACACACATCCTCTTACTCTAATAACTTTTAAATTTAAAACAGAAAGTTTAAAACAGGAAGTCGGGTACATGTTACAGATGGACAGCTGGTGGAAACAAATCTTTTATTCTGACAATGTCATTGGTAATGGCAGATGTTACTGCCTAACCCAAGGCTTGATCTTAACAACTATATCAGGGGATGCTTAACATTTGTTAAGGTCAGGTCACATGCCACTCTAGTGCTTAACTGATTTGTCTTTTTATGAATATCTGAGCATAATCAGTGTGCTCTATGAACTAAATAATTATTAACCAAAAGGGAAACTGCCTAGGCTTAAAATGGCCTGCAAGAGCAGCTAGCCTAGTACTTATGTTTGCAATTATGAACCTATGAATGTACAAAAGTGTGTTTACAAGACCTAAATAGATGTAAGAACATGTACGTCTTCCCATATCCTTTTGTTTGATAATGCACCCCCAATTGCCTTGCTACATTATGTAATCATCTTCAAGGTCACCATTACTCACAGAAGAGGAACATACTTGGTTCCTGCATAAAAAAAAAAAAAAAAAAAAAAAAAAAAAAATCAAGCATTTGCCCTTTTCATTATTCACTGAATATAGAAAAAAAAGCACATTTCTGGAAGCATAGTACTCAGACTAGGTACATTTGTGCTGATATGAAATGGTGCTGATAACACCAAGTTTGGAGGTTCAATCCCTGTATGGGCCAGCTACCTTTTGGGTGGTACAGTGGTGCAGTAGTTAATGTTCTCATCTCACAGCAAGAGGTTCTCCGGCTGTGGTGCCTTCCGTGTGCAGTCTGCATGTCCTCCCTGCATTTGTGTGGTTTCCTCCAGGTACTCTGATTTCCTCCCACATTCCAAAGACATGCATTTGGAGAGTTTCTCCCTGTACCTCTGCTGAAAATAGGCTCTGTCCTAGTCGGACTTTCCCAGTCAACAAATGTTAAATAAATTTGATGCAAAACTTCATAGAACAGCAAGGATAATGAATCCAAGTAAGCATTGATGGTTTACCCACATCACACACCGCAAAAGAGTATGCATTCCATCCATCCCAAATGACTATCTGAAATCCACAAATCTTCTCCTATCATGTGTCCTTTTAGTCTTCCTGCATGTTTGCGTACCACGGTGCTTGCTGGTGCTTATTGTGTTTGTGCAGCAGGACACCCCATGTATTAAACATGATCCAGACATCTAAAAATAGAAACAGGATGCTTTGAATAAATATAAGTGTACAATGTTGTGCAACATGCAAACCTGGTAAGTAAAGCTGTGCTACACTCATACATTGGAAGGCATAACAAATAGTAAAACACTCTCAATAATGTCACCGCTCTCATGGTGACATGGGTTAAGTGTTGGACTAAAGTACAGATGGTCCTTAGTTCTAATCCATGAAATGCATATTTTTTATATGATGGTTTGATATTGCAGCATATACAAATAAATTGGTAATGTAAGGAAATAACCATGGAATTGTCTTGGTGATGGTTTTTGCCAATATTTTATAAAAAGGTGCACGCTGCTTAGCTTCACACAAATATTGGTTTAATTTTATACATATATTCATATGCTATAGGGTTTGTGCAATAGTAAGTGGCACACATCATATTCAGATGCATCAACTTGTACATAGTTTGCACTCAGTAAGTGCAAGTGGCAGGAAACAATGGTATTTAAAGGGGAAACACCGGAAATTGCACTTTATACATTGAGGTTAAACTTGTGCAGCAATGGCTGTAGGAGGTGAAGGTGTACACTTTAGAGCATAGTGTTGGGGTGTCCAGGAGTTCAAGGTTTTTACTGGGCTCCTGGTTAGGGATCATAGCCCATGCCTGTTGCAGGAGGTCTATACTGGAACCCAGTATAAAGCAGAAGTCTGGGACAGTTTGGCAAGGGCACTTACCAGTCCAACTGGTATCTCCTGCACCTATGAACAGTGTGGTCACCACTATGACAACCTCTGTAGGAGTAAGAGGGATACCATTGATCAGTGGATCAGGGATTGCCAGGTGAGGAACACCCCAGTGATGTGTAAGTATGATTTACATCTATTACCTGAAAATACTCAAGCTGAATATGGTAAACCATGGTATTCATAATTGCTTTTTATTTTCCCTTTTTTCACAGCTTTTTTCCACAGCTGCAGTAGAGAGGGCCTTAAATGTGAGGTCCCATGCTAGGTGACTGAATAAGATGAGACAAACATGTGGTAAGTAAGAATAATTATATAAAGCATGCTTACTGCAATCGTAACAGTTATATAATACTTTATTATGATTTTGGAAATGCTCATCTGTACAGTACCTTTCAATACTACTTACATCTGCTGAAAATCCAGATTTAAGAATCACTGTTTTGCCCTGGTCATTGTAGAGTTCATGGTAGTCTGGCAAGTACTTAATGTAGACATCGATAAATAAATGAGTGTTGAAGAAGTTATATGTAACACAAATCCTATGCAACTTTCTATGTGTGTCATAGCAACATTTGCAATATGTTCCTAATTATGGGTCCTTGTACACCCAGTATGTAATTATATATCCAGATATCCTGCCCTAAAAGGTGGAGAGGTTTAGTCTGAAACACAAAGCAACAGTTGCACATTCTCAGATAACAGTGACCATGAGTTTATAAAGCGTAAAGTGAAAGAATGTTTTCTTTATGTTATATACCACTGGGATAGTACATTATTACAGTCGACACTGCTTGTGGGTTCTAATATCACACTCCCCAAATATATGTCATCTGATTACAATACTGTGTTAGCTTTTGATTAATACAAATTACAGTATTGTTATGTAATCACCATTATAGCATTTGAAATGCAGACCTCCACACCTGTGGCTTCAATGGCCTGCTGTCACATGTATTCACTGTACATGTAGTCGAAGTAATACAGGGATACATGACACACCTAATTTGGTCAAACTGGCTTCAAAATTATATTGTTGTCGCCCCTCTCTCTGGAGGTGACAGTCCAAATATAACTTAAAATGTGTACATGTGCCCAGTTGTTATTGTTGAAAAAATGGATAGCTATGGTATTTCCCTACATCCTTCTGCACATTTCTACCTTCCTTTCACTTTATTGTTCCCCCATTTGCTTCCCATTTCACCAGTATCTTATCATCCTTTTTTCTTTTCTTTAATGAATTCTAGCATGATGGTGGTGTGCGATGCACACCATTGCTAAGCAATATTAAACCGCAGTAGTATATGGGAAGATGTATAAAACTATAGTACACACATGTAAAAGTTATGCCGCTACCCTAATTTGAAGCCGGTACCACTGTAGCTCCACAACAATGCATTAAAGCCACCAGAGCCACGAGAGCAAGAGACATAAACCTCAACACGGATATAAATAGGACGTGCTGGAGGGACAGATTCATCACCCAGAGACTCCCTACACTGTGGAACAGAATCCCAGTCCATGTGAGGCAGTGCCCCTCACTAACTCTGTTCAAGAGAAATCTTGACGAGTGGATGGGAGATCGTAGGTTTACCCCGGGAATCATCTCTGTATCACTGCTGGACAGAGGCACAGCAAACTAATGGGTATAGTATTCTCATCCTAAGGGGTGGTGAAAGCCACACACACTCTGGCTAGGCTTATAAATGCCCTAGGGCAGATAGCCTAGTATGAACCTATGAACCTATGAACCTATAAAGCATCAAACAAAAGAGTTAATTAATGAACAGCTGCATTCTAAAGCATATATATTAATTCTTGTATTTTCCTAATTAAGCACATTTGCGAGATGCTGCACATTGTGCAGCATCACTCACCAATGTAAGAATGCATTGTTGCGCAGTTTTCTTCACTCGCACCTGTAAAAAGCATGTGGGGATATGTGTAGGGTGTTAGGCTGGAGTGCAGATGGCCTGGAGTTTTAATCCAGGGCATACATGCATTATTTATATTATTATGAGATTGCAGCTGACACAATTGAACCTGAGTTGGAGCTGCACTTTTTGGAAATCACTTTTTCATAGATTTATAGCAGGTGCATGTCGGTTACCATTGCGCAAAGTAATGTAGTTGTTTTAAAGTGTGTGTGTGATGCTAGGCGGCAAACACCATTTCAGATTTATCTCAATGTTTATCTTACTGCTATTGGCAGGAAACACATGCTATTTCATGTATAATGCTTTATGGTCTGTTAGAATGTAACTATTTGAACCATAACCCTGCATTATGTGTCACATCTTCCTCATTTATTGTGCCTTATATGGTGTCTGAGGGCTGATGCTCACTGCACATGAATGTACAGAAGTGGTAATGCAAAACATAGAAGCCAGTACCATAGGCTTCAATACAAAGTAAATTATCACTGTTTTAACACACAGGGCCACACAGTAAGTTGAGTATCAGCTAATGTAAAGCATAAACAACAAAAACTGCCAATTGGTATGTGGCCACACCTATATAAACACCTGTTGCTTCATTAAGTGTCATATTGGGTGTGGTCCTGGTTTAGCTTATCAGAAAATGACCTCACCTCACATTTACAGTCCGGCTGGTACCAGGTTCAAAAATATCATCATGTAATTCTTTCCTCTTTTTCTTTGCATATGTGTTGACAGTTTGGAATGATGTTTTAAAGCAACATTTTTCCCATTTAAGCATTTATGCTCAATACGCACCACTGAGTGGAAAATCCATACAAAATAAATGAATAAGCTCCACTGTGCCTTTGCCATTGTTTAGCGATGCTGTGTATCATGCACCATTGTGCAATAATTCTATAAAGAAAAGAAATGGCGAAGATAGGAAAGTGGTGAAATGGGGAGCAATCAGGGGGAAAAACAATGTGACAGGAAGGTGGGAATGTGCAGGAAGGGTATAGGGAAGAACTACAGCTATCCATTTCTTCAACAGTAACAACTGGGCACATGTACACATTTTAAGCTGTATTTTGGATTGTCAACTCCAGAGAGAGTGGTGACAACAATATAATTGCGTAGTGAACCCAGTTGGGACAAATTAGGTGTGCCAAGTACACACATTGACAAAATGGAGAGCTATGTAATGGATGATATTTTTTTTGGGACAGGTGCCCTTTTGTTTTTTTTAAAGCAGAGAGTGGAATGTTGGGGAAGGGACCTAGGCAAGTCTGGGGCAGGCAAGTTGGGAAGGTGAGGAAGCATTTGCAGAGAGACAAGACATACAAGACTAGGATAGGTTTGATAAAAGACACAAGAGGGGGTTGAACACCTTGGTTAGGGTGGGGATGGAGGAATTGTGAGCCTATGGACATTATGTTTGGTGACAGTGAGCATCAAGTCCCCACCCAATGGATTCTCATCACTGTCACCTCAGTGTGCCAATGGCTACTGTGTCTGACGTCTGCATCTCCTTGTGTTATTCATTATGACAATGGAGAGCAGTGTCTCCACTCGGCATAACTGTGCTCCAATTGTGTGTCACAGAATCTGCACACCGAACCTGTAAGCTCAGCTCTGGTGACAAAATCACCACCTCTGCCTCTGCTCCCAGAGGGAACCACAGGCCTATTATCTGGGGCAGAACTACCTGAGGGTGCAGGTAGGGCAGGGGCTGCAGGGGGGGTGCTGCCAGGTTGCACCCAGAAGTGCTAGGCCTTGGTGCTGTAGCCAGTGGAGGGAGTGCAGGCATTCCAGGGGGAACTGTCCTACCCTGCTGTGCTGTAGTAATACACTGACTGGCCCAACGCTTCCTGGAATTCATCAATTCCAATGCCTTGGACTGGCTCATTCTAACCCCCACTAGAGGAAGCATCATTCTTGACCTGGTTGTTACTAACATGGGCAACCATTGCTCTATACCAATAGTCAATTCCTCCCTCGTTACATCAAACCACAAACTAATCACCATGGAAATCCACATCTCACCCACACCCCCCGCAAAGGTAACCACCATGAAAAACTTCTCCAAAGCTGACTTTGGGCTCCTAAAACAGGGGTGCCTAACATCACAGCACCCATGTCAATGGAAAATAGATGCATGACTGCCAAATCATACACTAATGCACTGTACGAACACGTACATAAATGCATGAAACTAACCATACCCAACAGAATCAAGACGCTTTCCTCCAAAAAAAGGAAGCCAACTTGGTGGTCCCCTGCCATTAATAAACTCTACAACAGAAGGAAGAAGCTGTTGCAGAAAAAGATGAAGTCACAAGACCAGAAAAACTCCCTTATTAGCCTCAACAAAAAGTTGAGATCATCAAAACATCTAAAGCCAGCTATGAAGGCAGAATTTCAGCAGACACTAAAAACAACCACAAAGCATTCTATAGTTATATCAAAAATCTCCACAACAATACCCAGGTTTGCTCTGAGTTGCTGCACAATGGTATCTCCTATACTGAGCCAACAGGTATTGCCAACATGCTGCCAGGCAGATTCAGAGCCAGCTTTACCCCTCTCTCCCCCCAAAGGACCAATCACAATACCGGAGGAATTCCAGGCACCCAGCATTACTGCAGCACAGGTTAAAGCTGCATTGTCCAAGGCCAAGAATACAGCTTCCATGGGACCCGACAATATCCCTGGATGTGTTCTACATGAACGATAAAGTGAACTGACACCACATCTGTGTGCCCTGTTCAATCACAGCCTCACCTCAGGCTTTGTTCCTACCAAATGGAGCACAGTCATCCCTCTCCATAAAGGGGGAGTGACTAAAGACCCTGGGAATTATCGCCCCATTAGTCTGCTGAGTCTGATATGTAAAGCTATGGAGCACATCATCATGGACTTAATTAAAAAGGATATAGGGAATCTCCAAACTCTAGATCCCACGCAATTTGGTTTTGTGAAAAGTAGATCATGCCTGCTCAATCTGGTTGACTTCTTTGAGTCAGTCACCAGAGCTGTGGATGAGGGCAAGGCAGTTCATACCGCCTACCTCAATCTGGCCAAGGCCTTTGATACCATTCCCCACTCTGGAATTATTGATAAACTCACCAAACTAGGCATCAACCTCTATATCACTAGGTGGGATGCAAATGATAAACTCACCTAACTAGGCATCAACCTCTATATCGCTAGGTGGGTTGCAAACTGGCTCACAGATCGAACCCACAGTGAAATGAATGGTACTTATAAATGTTTTAACTGTAATATGTGTAGATTCATTCGCGAAGGCCTGCATATAGCTTTAGCTTACTTGGATAGAAATTTCAAAGTACCAGGTCGATTCATTTGGTCTACTTCAGTGGTTATTTACATTGGTTTATGTATTTCATGTCTGGCATTTTATGTCAGCATGACAACAAGGAGTCTAGATAAGAGAATAAGAGAACATATTTATGCTATTAAAGTTCAAGATGAAAACAATGCTATGTTTAAGCATTCAGTGACATGCAAACACGTTTTAAGAAGTTCACTTTTTCTATTTTAGATATAGTGTATGACAATCTAAGAGGGGAAATTCAAACACCCGGTGGAGATGAGAGAAGTAAAATGGCAGGTTTGCTTAGCCGTACATTGTTCATCTGGATTAAATGAAAATGTTAATATAAAATGATTTTTGCTTAATAGGAAGTCAACTATTTAGTGTGTGGGTGTGTAAAAGGTTAAATGAACTGAATTTTTGCATTAGTACATGTGTAAATTGGTTGAGGTTTTGTATTTGTTGGTGTGTGAACATTCAATATATAAAATATGTGTTTTTTATAAATGTTTTGTGGTTTCTGATAAAGTCTTCAGATGAATAGTGGTAACTAAAGTGTTTTTACGCTAAATACAGTTGCTTTTTTGATTTGGCTTTTCCTTCTGGAGCTTTTCCATTGTTTTCTTAGTTTAAAATAAACAGTGCTGTTTGAAGCATACATATCACTTGCATCTTTCATCCTTCTTAGCCTTCCCTCATAAGCTTGCACATTTTGTATTCTCTCCACATTAGCTGTGGGGGACATATAAACACATTAAGGTCAGCAATCAGAAACAGATGCAGCTTCTTCATCATTCAAGCAGTGCCTTTAAGTGATACTCACACATCTGTGGAGTGCCATTAGTCCTACATTCATCCATCTAATGTTCAAGTGTATCTCTCTTCCTCATCCTGAGGTCTCTGTAGTGATTTCTACACTATTTGCCAGTGCAAGGGATACTGGTAACAGTGGACAAATCCTGGGTCAATCTACTCCATGCATCCGATTTGTAATCTGATTCATGATAGTCCTCCTGCAACAACCAGGGACCATAATCCTTCACCAGGAGTCCAACAAACACGTTGGACTCTTGCATACCCAGCCATCTTTAATGTGGATGAACACCAATGCACAATGTGTTTTCCTGCCAATTACAGTTATAACATATACTGAAAATGACGAACGTTGTGATCTGCAACATTTGAAAATGGTACACGCTGCTTACCATCACGCAAACACAGGCAACTTGTCTGCAAGAAGCTAAGTATGCACACTACATGAAATAATACAAATATCATTATGAAAACTGCCTCATCTATCACAGCAATAAGTATTATATAGGAAATATTACCGCAGCTACTAACATTTATCATGTGAAGTGAGACACCATTAAAAAGGACCGGGTTCTGCAGTATTACAACCCTGAACTTTAGCTATGACAGTCCTACAATCACAGGTGTTCCCACAACAAGAATGCAGATATACATATATGGGATTCACTGCATTGCTAGCCATTACAAGGACACATTACAAAAATAAAAGCTGCATTACTTGTATTTGAACCCAGTACCCTCTGAACATGTAAGTGACACTTAACCCCTTGTAGCACAGGAGAAGTTACATAGCCTGTGGCTACATTCATATTCATTGTAGGGTTCATAAAGGTTCAATATCAGTAAATTAAGTGATAACATGCAGAAAAATAAATTAATTTATGATATATACAGTCCAGTTTGTTAGTACGCAGGGAATATGCCTACAGATGTATGCAGTCCATATCAACATGCAATGTAGATTCAGAGGAATGCATGACTGCCTTAAAGCTGTTGTTCTCACATATACTGTAGCGAGTAATAACAGTCATTCAACACACAAGCAACTTCAACAGGGAATGGGCATTTATTTTGAAGTAGTGCATGTTAGATGTACACGTAGTTAAATGGTCAGCATGGAATATAATTCACTTATTCCTTACACAGGCTGTTATGATTCCTGTTTTCAAATATACAACACTATCCTAACATTCTGTGTTCCTTCATCAGTCAGCAATCATCTGACCAGCACTGTGTTACCGACCATGTGTTACAACAATTTTATAGTATTGCCTTAACAACATTTAAGGATATTAAGTGGGAATATGTTTTCCACTCACCAAATAAGTAAAGCCATGTTGACTACCATGAACAAGCATTGACTGTCATTTTGTGGGTGTGGGTTCAAGGCATCTACCCCATGTAAGCTTGTGAGATATTCCCCAGAGCACACATCTTGAGCATTTGGGAGGGGGCACATATGGGATTCATGTTAACTGGCAGGTTTGCCAGCACACATGTGGCAGATGACACACATGCTGTTCAACATACCTTGGCATTTACAGCTGTACATCTCATGGTTATTGTAGACCCTATTCTGTTCCCCATTTCCTGCTGCCATGTGTACATGACTCCAATGTAAGGTACACATTAATTAAGGATAATGCAATACATGATACAATTGTACCATTCCTCTGAATATATACTCAGAAATAATGTTCACATTTGCCATGTTGTAGCACACCATGCAGTGATGTTTTAAAGATCATGGATGGTGATGTCTGTAACTCACCAAGCATGCCTCCTGCTACCCTGTGAAATGCCCCAGTGACTACAAATAGCATTTAAACACATACCTTACTTTCCACTGAGAGGGTTTCCTGCACTCGACTTTGTCTGTGAGTCAATACTGACAATACTGAGAGTTTGCTCACTTCCTCCAGGGTCTATGTGCCTTTGAAAAATGTCCACCATCTCTGTGTATGGCTATTGCCAGCAGCAGCAGTGTCTTCAGCCTGTATTATAGGCAGATGTATTCAAAAAGCATCAGGCAATGACAATCTATTTGTCCCTACTTTGTGTCTGTACTGCAGTATTATCTCAATCCACAAAAAATAAAAAACAAATAAAACAAAGGAAATGGAGACAGCATTAGTGATTTTATATCTTGTGGACTAATTCTCCAGGACTGATCGATTAGCATGCAGTTCAGCTGTATATGCTGTAATTAGCATGTCTGAAGCTCAGCAGTCCATCATAAAAAGGCATATGAGTAGCTGGGTAAACTGATGTGGATGAGAGTTAGTACATGATTGTGACTGAGATATACATTTTTTCAGATCTACTGCATTTTGACAGAGGAGTGTTGCATTCCATCAGGTATGTATTTATCTTGCACCCTAAATAATGCCTATGCTGGAATGTAGATAACAATACAGTGAAGTAACTCTGTATGCATTTGTTAGAAATATACTCATTACATGGCCTTCTTTATCAGTAATCTGAGAGATACCGAGTCTGTAGGGTAGGCATACAGTATAATGCTGTGTGCTAACTATGTACACATGCTCCAAGGAAATATCCTTTGATGGTACTTTTAACATTTCCCCATTCTTTGCTTAACATTGTTCCTGACTCTGATATTTGTCATGTTATGGGGGGTGGTGGGACAGATGAAGTTCTGCTATGGAACACACTAGGGTGGAATGTTATGTTGGATGGGGAACATAGTTTGGTATCTGTTAGGGCACAATAAGTAATATTCTGCTCTTGTTACTCTCTTAGTTTTTTAGCCACCCTTGTTATTTACTGCACAATTTTGAATCTGTACAGTTTAATCCACTTTTGAGTATCGGGAGCCTTACTTTACTGCATAATCTGCATAACAATCTGTACTTATGTGAGCCTTATATATGTTATCACTATTTTGTCTTTCAATAAACTATATGCCCCCTAGATGGAGACCTCCATTCTCTGAGGCTGAAAATGAGCTGATTATAGATGCATTCAGATAACACCATGAGGCCCTGCTGTCAAGAGGGAGGGCAAAAATGGCTGAGCATGCGGATGTCTGGGATGACCTTGTCCAAAATATCAAAAGGGTGGGCAGACAGAGTCGCACATATGAGCAGGTTCGTCACAGAGCTATTGACATGATCCATGTACCAAGGAGATGTGTAGCTGAAGTGGCATGCGATCGTGAGGTCACCAGTGTTGGGCCTGCAGCAGAAGAGCCTCTCAGCACCACAGAAGAATTGCTGGCAAATATTGCCACTCAGGAAAGCTTCAAGCAGTTCAGCAGCCAATACGTCCATGACATGGGTGCCAGTCCTGCTACTCAAGATGAGCGTCCAGGTAGACTGTGTAATATCATCAATAGCATACATTTGCAGTCAGTATTTAATTCTGTAAATAGTTTTAATGTGTGGCGGGTTGCTTTATTGGTGGGGAGTAAGTGAGATAGCTGCAGTGTTCAGGTCATTTAACTGCCATAGAGGGATTAATCGCACACATCTACAAACAGGACAGCTCCCAGTCAATCTTGTGCTAATATGTTCTGGATGTGGTTGCCACTCCCACATCACATGTGGGGCTGCCTGGAATGTCTTGTTACATCATCATTAAAATATTTCTGCATTTTGTCATAAGTGTATATAGTTGTGTCAAGCTGTATCTGTGTTGTTTTGGGGTATTTCAGATAGCTGCAGATTTATGCTCATGTGAAGGATGTTAGCCACATTCCTGATAGCATTTATTTGAGTGTACATATAGATGAGTAAAATATTATCCCCTGTTGTACAGTTAATTGTGTGCTGCTGCTGCCATTATGTCTTCCTTTACTTTTCCTAGGACCATTAGGGATTCAACGTGCAAGGGCTGCAGCAGTAGGTAAGTGGACTACATTTTTTCTGTACTGCAAAAAAAAAAAAAAAATATATATATATATATATATA
Source organism: Protopterus annectens (assembly GCF_019279795.1). Taxonomy (NCBI): domain Eukaryota; kingdom Metazoa; phylum Chordata; order Ceratodontiformes; family Protopteridae; genus Protopterus; species Protopterus annectens. The sequence goes on from NC_056727.1 coordinate 188,344,621, forward strand.
TATATATATTCAAGCATATCTGCTATACTGTCCTCTCAGGCCTGCTGTATGTATTAAAGTGCTGTTTGTATATCTGTCCACTGCAAAGGTTTTTTCTGAATGTTAACATTTGGTAATCATCTTGCGGGCCTGATCACAGTAATTGAATGTCAGATTACTGTGAAATTAGTAATAATAGGAAGCATTAAATTATATGACACAGATCCTGCATTCAAACTATATACCCTTCAGATATGTCATGGTGAAGCAAAACCTGCTACTCCATCAGTTGTATATGTTTTTAGGAGCATATTAAGTAACATCTGTCCATATTATTTAGCCTTTGCACAACCACTATTTATGGCTTTCTTCACACTTCTAAGTGATTGACAGGTTTAAATGTCTGTAATAGTGACACTAGTGTAAATTGCAGAAACGTAATGCAGGTATTAATGTCATCCTTTTTTTTTTTTTATCACAGGTGAACATGGCAGTAGTTCTGGGTCCCCTGCACCACCTGATATCAGTGTCTCGTCAGAGTGTGATGATGGTGGTGGCCAGAGTCTGATGATGATGGTGGCCAAAGTGAGTCACAGTTGGGGGATGGAGAGGCTGAATGTGACACAGAAGTTGACATCCAGCACCCTTACTCAGGATCCCTGGACACAGCCAGTTTGCTTATGCATACACAGTCAACTGAGGCCACACATATTGGACAGTTGCAGGGTGAGGATATAGACCAGTTAAGTGTGGCTACCATGGCTTCAGTGCCTATTGACACTGTTTTAGCTAAACTGTTGGCAAGTTGCCACACTGGCGGATTGATAGGGGTGTTTGCAGAGGCCTGCTGTCCCTCCACCACCTGGTGCAGGTGTGTCTTTATGTGTCACTCATTGTATGTTTAGGGCCATAATGGAGGCAAAGACACATTCAGAAAGTCACTTCATTTAAATGCTCAGGGTTTTAGATGTGGCTCACTCTGTCATCTGTAACTGCCTCCACCATGTTATTGATGCACTGGATCGGTTCAATGACATGTATGAACAAGATGTGGCCATGAGGGAGTGCAGACCATCTCTCATGGGATGCACATTGTCTGTGCTGGAAGATCTGCTAGGTGGGGAATGTCGACCTCATAGATGTAGGTCAGCAACTACATCTTCTGAGAACCAATAGGGCCGTACCGATCAACCTCCCGTAGTGGCAGTACATCTGCTGTTCCATTAGAGAGTGTGCTGTCCACACCCAGATGTCGTAGGCGATGAGGTCATGGTCCTGGCCATTCTCATGAAGGGAGGACATCCAGCAGACATCAATCCCTCTCAGGTAGTAGCACACCATCTGTCCTTGGGCATGGAGGCGCCAGTGCATTCCTGGCAGAGCCAGTCCTCATGGATGGAGACAAAGACGATGGACTGTCAGCTCTACCATGCATGCCCACATCTGTCTGACATATAGACACATAGGGCTAGCACTGAGCTTGACTGTGTTCATGTAGATGCTCACACACCAATGTCACACTGAGGGCACCTACTGACACACATGCTACAGTTACATGTTCCCTGTTGGCTGCTGCCCTTACTGACTCACACACACACACTCCAGCTCCCAGCTTTTTTGAGTAAGTATTTAAGTTCCTGGTGGATGGCCTGAGCCTTTAAAATTAAAATTAAATTAATCTAACAAATTTAATACTCATTGACAGAGGTCATCAATACAAACAATTGTGTTTGCCATCATGTATGCTTCAAGATAAAATTTTTTAAACCTTTGTATGTAGCATGGTTTTGGAATTATTAATGCAAATATGCATAAGTAATATTTGATGCCTAGAGGAGCAGTAGGAGTTAACTGCAGATGCACCTGGAGGCGTCACTCGGATGTAATGAGTTAAACTTTTTGTGTCAGCCTAGGCTTCCTGCATCCCCACAAACCACCCTGTGCAAATGATGACTGCACCAAATCTGTACTGTTTTTCTTTGGGCTTCAGGGATACTAAAGATATGTGTGTGATGCACAGGGTGACTACCTACATTTCATATGTATTTCATATGTCCATTTGTGCTGTTTTCCAGATAATTGTAACTGTCAGTTATATTGTAGTTAGCCAGTTAGACAATTGCTTGCATAATAATTCCACACCCCCACACACCACCCTGTGCAAGTGATGACTGTGCCACATCCCTGTTGTCTATCCTTGGCTTCAGGGATACTAAAGATATGTGTCTGATGCACAGTGTGAATACCTACATATAATAATATATTTTATATGTCTGTTTGTGCTGTTGCTCTGATTATTGTAACTGTTAGTTATATTGCAGTTAGCCAGTTAGACAATTGCTAGCATAATAATTCTTCTACTTTCTAGTTGATGCTTTTCTAAGGCTTGCGAAGTCAGTCAATGATATGTGTCTCAGTAATATATTTAACCTTCTTTTTCAGGATTGTTCAGTGCTAAATTATGTGTGCACATTCAAAGTCAACCCATTGGATTCTGAGGTCTGAAATGTATGTCAGCACTGCAGACAAAGCTCAAATCAGTAATACATTATAATGTTTTGATTTTTTCATGCACATCAAAATAGGTTCGGAGTTTCACTGGCTGTGACAAGGGTATAGTCCTGATGGTGTTTAGAACTGTAGGCAATACATCACAATATAATATGCAATGGCATGCATAGTGCTGCCCATGATACTTACAGAAAGGACCATCCATGTCCAGCATAGAATCAGCAGTGGTCCATGGCAGATAACATGTTCACATCAAGTCTTCCAGCCTGCGCTCATAAAGGTTCATGGATGTGCTCTGCTTGACATACATTGGAATTCTAATGCAGATGAGTGACAACCTTTGAGACATGTGTGTGTTTACCCAGTATACCCTATGTATGTCATACATTGAGAACCCTGGAACAGGTGGCTGTGGTCCCATATGACCTAAGGATGTGCAGCATATTCATCTCATTTGGCCCAAAGATGGCCATGTAATGCTTACATATTCTGGCTCAGTGCTATATATATATGATACTGCATACACTGACAGCTAGTTCATTCTGCCCACAGAAGGAACTTTAGAAACTCTGCAATGTTTTATTACTCAGAGATGTCTGATGTCTGTGAACTTCCTGCAGGTGTGTGGGCCAATACTTATCAAATTATTAAATAGAGGATTATATACATTAATAGGACTGATGATGGATTAGTATAGGGGATTGATAAAATTCTTGTCGATGTAATGCCTTTCCTAATCAGATGTAAGACAGACAATGCCTTCCTTCCCACAGTACACACATTTGGCTGTCAACACGTGTTCCAAGTTATATTAATGCATAATTGGGGAATACTCTACTTTGTGTTTTTTTTAATAAGCAGGGACATATATTAACACAGGGTATGGTGATGCACGTTTGTGTAATTGCAATAATACCCATGGCTTTGTCAGCAGTCATTAGTGGCACAAAGATATTTTTCCACATGTCTTCTGCTTTCTATTGGGCCTTTTGATATGTATTTGGCAAACAAGAGGGGAGACAGCACCAATGCATCTATTACACAGGTGACAGGTCAACTGCCTGAGATGAAGTCTTCCACTTTGACTGAGTATTGTTGGTCTATGATCCAATTTGAAATCCACCTGTTAACAGACAGTGTGATATTCCCCTTGGTTAGTTTCTCAATGAGAACTAATGTTGGATTGTGTTGAGGTGCCTGGCCAAGGTGAGATAGTTATGAGTACACAGCCTTGTATATGTCTCTGCTCACAGTCTGGATTTCCACAGTTTTTGCAGGCACAAGCTACCAATGATAACATTTGTGCAATGCTTTTAATAATGTGATGTTTCATATCTATTTGTTGTTTTTTATCTATTTTTGCTTTTATAATTGGTGATTGTGGTGACACAACACACATCATGTATTTGATTGTTTGATAGAGTTTTTGTCTGTTTTGTAGCGTTATAACAGCGAAAGCGCTACTATCCTCTGGTTTATAGTTTTCCAAATTTTATTTTTTTTAAATTTTTCATTTCATTATTTTTTATTTTTTATGAATAATACCTATTGGTCTTTTTTAATTATTTATATTTACAGCCCATGTTGCACTCTTTACTTTCTTGTGTTTGAATTTGTTCGTTTAAGGAGAGTGCTTCACCCGGCAGCGTGGTTTTTCTTTTTGATTTACTACCAATGATAACAGCTAACTGGCACAGAATCTATTGTTTGGAGGTAACCTATGTCCTTTCTGTGTAAGATACATGCATATTGTTACCATTGCCTTAAAGCAAACATTGAATACAGTTATGGGAGCATAATTCCATTTGTATGTTGCCTATCCTAGATTGTGTGGGTAGGAAATGGTCACTGTATTATATTCATTGTGGACCATAGCAGTACTCAGATCATGGATGAATATGGTGCCTAGTGCAGTGGCTTACCTTTGCAGCACATGAAGAACACAGCCCAGAATGACATCTGGATACTGTGCCCCATGTATTGGAGTGAGCAGTAATAACTTGCTTTATGTAGATACTATGGTTTGGAGGTGATGATGCAAAAATGTAGTAAGCTTGGTGTTGTGAGGGGGGACGCTTTACAGCCACTTGTGTCTGCTAGCAGGCTTGGAATTTACAGTGGCTCAGTGTGTGCAATGCCATCCAGAATTAGTTCAATATACATCTGAGTGATATATTTTATTTTGCAGATGTAAATGATGAGAAGCTTATGATTATGCCTGGATAAGTGTCATAAATTTTTAGCATAGTTGCTATATGAGGCATCTTCAAAGTGTCTCACTGTTTAGGGTGCACTGAGGTGAGTGGGGTTCCTGGGCCATTTTGTACATGTATTTGTAAACAGCAGCTTCTGTCACATACTGTAGAATGTAGTAATGACAGACATACACCAGTATGGATTTTATTTCCAGGTGGATCTGTCTTTGAGCATATCAAGCACGGCTGTGTGTATGCATTTGTGTAGATTTGTAGACAAGGCATGAAGGTGTAACTTACCCTAGATGTTAATGTCCTTTGTGGAAACCAGAGCTTGGCCGTTGAATATCCCATCCCTTAGGAATATGTAGTTACCTTGGATGATGTTTTTTAACCTGAGTCCTCCTTTAGGGCGTTAATTAGGTATTCCAAACCCTACACATAACTGTTGTATGTTTGGAATAACAGTGCAGGCAGTGCACATGTGCCATTACATTGTTCACTCATATTGTTGATGAACAGGTCTGGTATATTAGAAACCTTTGTGGGGTGGTGCACTATTTCTTCCATGTCATTTTTTGCAAGATCCACTTATGTTTGTGCAAGTGAGTTTGTCCTCCTATAATTATTCATGTGAGGCATTATATCCACTAGTTAAAAATAGTCATGTCAATTAGTCTTGCAGAGGGAACAGTGGGGTACTGATAGGTGAGGATGGGAGGTTTGAACCTGTTATATTTACAGATAATGTAAAAGGAGTTGTATATGTGACCTGGGTAATATTTTCTGTAGAGTAACATATGGTGTGTACATTCTGAGGTTCTTCTTAAGGTGGATCTATAGTTCTGTCATTGATTGGTAAGTGTTTTAATTGCTACTTGTTATGTAACAGAATATATGACAACTAGCTAGAGCTGTTGAGGATCTTCTCTGCAACATAGCATTTGATTTTACTGGAAAATAATTGTATTGTCATTTCTGTACATATGAGGGCAAAGTGTTAAAGCATCTGCACATAAACCACAACAGAGCAGGTAATTCAAGGAAACAGTGTTAAAGCTCACACTAGGTCCAGAAACAGTAACATTCAAATAGAGACTCCTACTGTACACACTTGCAATTTGTATTAAAACAGATGTCATCCTAATTTTCTTATTCTTTTGGATACTACCATGATGGGTTGCCACAACGCATCATCTGCTTCCAGTTTCTCCTTTCCTCTGCATCCTGTTCTGTCACATCAACCACTTGCATATCCTTGGTCACTACATTCATGAAGCTAATATTAGGCCTTCCTATTTTCCTCTTACCTGCCAGCTCCATCTGCAGCATCTGTCTCCAAATATACCCAGCATCCCTACTAAGCGCATGTCCAAAGCAACTCAATCTTGCCTTTCTGGACTTGTCTCCAAACCGTTCAACCTTGTGCTGACACTGTAATATACTGATTACTAATCCTGTCCATTGTCAGCACACCCAATGCAAATCATAATATTTGGAACTAGCTCCTGTCATTACTCCTGTATTTTTGCCAGTGCCACCATCTCCAAGCCATATCACATAGCTGTTCTCAGTGCACTCTTGTAGATCCTCCCTTTCAGTGTTATTGGCACCCATCTGTCACAAATCACTCCTCACACTCTTCTACAACCACTCCACCATGCATGCGCTGTCTTCTTCACTTCCTTTCCACACTCAGCGTTACTGTAAACTTTATCTCCCAAGTACTTAATATCATACACTTTTGCCAACTGTATTTCCTGCAGTCTCCACATTTCTCTATCCTCCCTCTCATTCACAGATATATATTCTGTCTTAGTCCTTATGTGGTTCAGTATTCACCTCTGTATAGCATGAATTCACCTTTCCAGGGTTCCTAAGCATGTTCTCTGATCGCAATTTCATCCGCAAACATCTTAGTCCATGGGGACCCCTGTGTGATCTTGTGTGTCAACCTGTCCATCACCATTGCAAAGTGATGTCATGATGTTTGTGCATAGCATGAAAGGAGTGTCACTGTTGTCTGTCTTATATTGGATGAGGTGCCATCTACCCATCTGCCAGGCCATCATGTGCTCATGGCCTGTTGTGAGCAATATGTATCCAATAATCTGATATAGTTGATGACATCAGCAGTGTCTGTTGAAGACACAATGACAGTGTACCATAGGCTGTGGTAAAATTATCTATTTAATGTCCACCAGCAGGTCACACACATACCCCAAGTTGAATATAGTGAAAATAGAATCCCTACTTATTTAGGTTTACAGACTAGAAAACATAGTACTTAAGGCATGTGTCACAGCAAAAGTCTGATTTCAACAAAACTGCAGGTGATCCTATAGTAGATGACATCAGCAGGCCCTGTGGGGGACAGGAGGTTGAAGGACTGCTAGACATATGGATGTTTTTTGCAAGCACAAAAGCAAGGCATGCACCATGGCACAGGTCTGACTTTAACAGGGCTGCAGGTGAGCTTATAGTAGATGATATCAACAGGGCCTGTGGGGAACAAGAGGTTGGAGGACTGCTAGACATATGGATGTTTTTTGCAAGCACAAAAGCAATGCAAAACCATGCCACTTTCCAAGGCAGTGTTGAATACACAGTCATGGTCTTTGTAATGGAGACACACACACACACACACACACACACACACACACACACACACACACACACACACACACACCAAGTTGGCTATAGTGGGATTAGAACCCCTACTTATCTAGGTTTATAGACTAGAGAACACAGTACTTAAGGTATGTGCCATGGCACAAGTCTAACTTTAACAGGACTGCAGATGATCTTACAGTAGATGACATCAGCAGGCTCTGTGGGGGACAGGAGGTTGGAGGACTGCTAGACATATGAATGTTTTTTAAAAGCACAAAAAGAAAGTGAACACCATGCTAGTTTCCAAGGCAGTGTTGGAATCCCACTCCCACTAATCTTTATGGAGACCGGCACACACACACACACACACACACACACACACACACACACACACACACACACACACACACACACACACACACACACACACACACAAAACACACACACTACTACAGTGAGAACTGAACCCCTACCTAAGTGCACAGACTAATGAGCACAATTTTTACACAAGTACTACTACACAACTCTGATTTTAACACCACTTAATGTGATCCTATAATGTGATCTTATAGCAGTTGACAGCATCAAGTGATGTAGGGAACACCAGCATGGGAGGCCTGCATAGGCACATCACTCCTTTGTGTCATCTGAGACTTGTACACTAACAGTAGTATACTGTTTAGAAGTCATAGCTGTGTAACATTATAAGTTCCTCATTGAGCATATTTGGATGTTTTCCTTTGGCAGTGCAAGCCTGTGAGGACAATTTTATCACCGTGTCCATGAGGGAGCACACAGCATTATTATACCTTTGTTTTGTGTTAGATGTATGTGTTGGAGAATTAAGGAGATCTCATGGTTGTACTGACTGTTGTTGAGGTTGGTTGTGAGGAAACACATATGGATGCTTATTAACTGTCTGTATAGATAGTTACACTGTGCCCTCAGTTTGCAAATGTTTCTACATTTTGGAAATATGGAACAATAAAAACACAGATCTATGTATGTAATGTAATAGCATACCTCTCAACCTCATAAAGCACAAAATCTGCACAAAGCCATAGGTAACATGGTGAATGTTGAAATATTGCCCTTACAAACCTACAATGTTGATGGAATAACAGGTTTCGCATTAACATGCATTTTCTGAAGGGTATGACATCCGTAAATTAATTGTATGGCATTATTTTCTGCCTTAATTCCAATGATTTAGCAATAATGTTATATAAACCAACATTTCATGAGAAGCAGACTACAAAGTTATGTTAAAATATGGACATTCCTCATTAATCTGGACAGTTTAGAGCTATGATAGGCATAGCAAAAATATGAGTATTGCGCTAAGTGTACATATGTGCATGTTTTACTCTTCTGTCTGTTTGCATGATGTTAAGCAGTGAGCAAATGAGAGGCAGATTGTTAACATCCACTCTTCCTATTATGTAACATGTATGCTATACTGCAGCCCCCTCATCTCAGTACTCCAAGCCATGATTTCACAATTGCTACAGTTTTGTACTTCGTGCAATATATTTAATTATTATTAAAACTGTTTTTAGCATGCAATGCATTGCACAAATGTGTACTAAACATATAAAGATGAAAACATTATGGGACATAGAGTCACAGTCTATACAAAACACAATATAGCAGAAGCACCACAAAACCTTCAACTTACATGAGGATTAGAAACCAAAACACCATCAAAGCTTTATCAAGCAGGATGGCTGCCTTCCTTTTGGCCACAGAAAATGCTTTCTAAATTGGGGTTGTTCCTCACACAACCACCTTCATAAAATCTGTACACTGCTATCAAACCATGCACATTATATTGTACAAGTGCTTCTATGACTTACATTTGGACACAGACCACTTAGTAGACACAACTCCTGTCAAACATATGATTATAACTATACTTCTCTCTGTCTTACAATCCTATGTTTGTATTTGGAGGGTGAAACACATTTACTGTTATGATGCAAAGTAGCCTGAGGTCAGAAACTGCAATGGAGTGGAGTCTATTCCTAACTTCTGTTTTGCATGATGTAATAGTATTCAGCTGTGGTTGGACTCTATGAGTTTTCATGCCTGATGCATAACAATTACATATGGTGACATTGTAGTAATATAGTGTGTATACGTGCATGTTAACTTATGTTATTTACAAAGCACCACTATATATATTGTATACTGTAACAAGATCAGACATATATAAAGATCTGTCATACCAGTGTTTAACACTACAGTTTAGGTTCTGGCATTACCTTGCATATGTATTGGCTAACACAGCATTAGTTCAGGGCTGACTTTGGCTGATGAAAGCAGTACTCAGCCAATGCATGTATAGATAAAGGTTATGTGAGTTCCCTGACATTAATTTTAATATATGTATGTGAGTAGGAGGAAGGTGTTAGACCCTAGGTGGTCAGTGAATGTGTCATGCATTGTCTGTTAGCCAAAGCAAGGGCGTACTGAGCATGACTACATCTATCTACAGGGACAGCAGCTGGGGGTTCCTCCTCCAAGTCCTCCTGTAACTGTGGCTGTGGTGGCATAGGCATTGGTGGGGGGATGTGTGCCCGTTCCCGTTGCTGATCCTACTGCAGCTTTTTCCACAGGATCAGATTGTGCAGTATAGCACAAACTGTGAAAATTTGTGTAAATATGCTTGGAGTATACTGCAAGGCTCCACTGGATATATCTAGGCACTGGAACTGTGAGGCCTATTGACATCAGCACAGCAGCGATGACTTTCAGCTCAGCCCCATACAGATGTAGAATAGCTGCAGCATTATAATACTATAATGATCCAAACATACTTGATCCTTTGGACATTCTCAGCCACTAAATACTTGTTTTGTTTTTTTTTTACCTTTCGTCCCCATGTTGTCAATGTTTTTTATATGCCCCTGCTTCTATGTAGGGTCCTGTACGTGGAAAATTGTCATATACACTTCCAAAATGGACATGGAGCCTTCCCCACTTCCTCTACACATAGAGGGCATCATAACAAATATTTCCTTTAACCTATTAGGTTTCAAGAGTCCAACATATAGATTAGATATGCAGCCCTTTCTGTCTACTTGAATATTTATTCTTTTGTGCCTCGACATGCTGTAAACCCCCAAAATAAAAAACCCTTAAACCAATCCATGATGTATGTTTTTACAAAATGATTATTAGCAAGCTTATTATATCATCCACGTTATAGAAGGTTATTAGTTCTCATATTTATTCTTCACAAAATACATATTAACTTGCAGCTTCTTCACAAATGAGTCAAATAAAATGTTTATGTTTATGTTAAAAGCAAAAGAAAAAAAAAATAGATGCATGATTATGCAAGATATAGTTTCACATAAGTAGTAGCATTATATTTCAGTTGCCTTATAATTGCATCCTCTCTGTACTGACAGATAGTTGAAAGCAAAGTAAGTTCTGGAGTTAAGGGATGTTATGTTTAAAAGTGTCAGGTATCCATGAAAACTAGATTAATCAACAGTATGCTCTAGCCTTCTCAGGCTGAGAGATGAGTCTTTGCAAGGGTATCTGTGAGATAGTGTATGCTGGTACTGAATGTTAAAAAAAAGTTGCAGGCCAATAAATCTTAAGCACAGGTGGTCTATGGTTTAAAAGGCATATTGTCAACTGTTCATGTGAAGCTCTAAGTGGGATCACAAGGACATAAAATATTTAAAAATATTATTTGTTAAAAGCTATGTTACATCAATGTTCAGCATGCATGAAATTCTAAAAAAGTATACTAATAAAATATTTTCCTTTATTCTTTGAGACTGAGCTAAAAATTTTAACACGCAGTCTGCCAGCGCTGTTTATGGAATAAACAAATGAAGCTTCATTCTTGACTCAAGACTAAAAGGTAAAACACTTTATTTATTTCTAAATGTTAACACACAATATAGCTTTCATAAATGACTGAATATTCCACATTTCATTTTAACATCCATAAAGTCAACTCAACACATTTTTACAAGATAGTTGTGAAGCCAGTGCTACATAAGATATTTAGGTTCATAAGTGTGCACTCGGCAAATGACCACTGGGACCTTTTAAAGCCTAGCCATGCAGGCAAGTTCTGCTACATTTGGTAGTGCAAGCAGGGATTTGGGAGATTAAATATCTACAAGCAGGAGTCTGGGAAATGAATCATTTACATTCTGCTTGTGCCCATTTGAGAAATAGGTGCCAAATCAGGGGTGAATTTTGAGTTCCCAATCCAGTTATCCAAGTTACACTTGATTTGGGTTAGAGAGGAACTCTGCTTTTTATGGATGGGGAGCTTGTTTCAGAGAAGGAAGTAGTCTCTGGATACATACCTACCATTCCAGCAGGTCATATTTATATCACAGACAGAGGCCCTTGATGTTGGACTTGACTTCAGAGAACTAGATGCTAAAGAGCAGCAGTTCCAGCACACATTGAGAGGTATTGAAAATTACATAATGCACTACACAATGTATTTTCTAGCAGAGTTGCTTGGTGCTTCATGAAGGAGTGATTTAAAGGCATTTGTAGTGCTACAGCAGTATGAGGTCTCTGTCTAACATTGGTGGATAGCTCCTCATGCAAATGTGAGACAGCTAACGTAAATTACCATGTGCTCCACACTGAAGCTGCACACCATGATTAAATTAGGGTGGTAGAACAATTCAAAAGAGTTCCATCAAAAGGGTTCTATTACATGAGCTTGCATCCCAAATGCTAGAAACAAACTGTTTTGAAGACAGAGACTCGTGTCTTGTAACTTGGGTAGGCTGTTGTTCACAGCCATAGGGAGGGAGCAATACTCATACTCAGTCTCAAATATGAGCTTGAGCAAGCAGATGAGGGGTGTGAAGGGTGGGTTTTAGTATTAGGGAATGGGAAGTAAGTTTTAGGGTTAGGGAGCAATTGGGGAATTTAGGTTTAGGAAGTGGGAAAGAAGTTTTAGGCTAAAGGAAAACTCGAGGAATTTAGATTTCTGGTGGGGTTAGAGTTTTGGTTTAGGCAGTGACTGCAGACTTCAGGGTTAGGGAGGGGGAGTGGAGGTCTAGGTTTAGAGACTACAGAGTCAGTTTGGGAACTGGAGCATTTTCTCTGAATATCTTCCTGTATGTCTCTTGTAAAAATGTTATTTTAAAAATGTGTCTTCCTATCTATGTTAATCATACTGACTGATATTTCTGTATGCATTTTAACAGGAGTGAAACAACTATCATGAAGTCAACTGCCTGTTCTGTTTTGCACTGCTTGTGATTTGTTCTGCTCTGTTTGTGAATTGATGTGCTCTAATTGTGGTATGATTTGGTGTGCTCCAATTGTGATGTTTTTGTATTGTTTTTATAATTTTATGTGCTGCACAAGTGAGCCTGCATGCCAGAAGAAAAGGGTTTGTGAACAAGCCCATTAATTCATGTAACAAATAAATAAATGAATAAATAAATAAAAAAGAAAAAAACTTAATTGATGTAATGACATAAGACAGAAGCCAAAGTAGCTTCAGTAGCAGAAAAGGTCAAAGAAAACAGATTATGGTGGTTTGGGCACATGTGCATTGAGACAGACAGGGTGAGAGCAAGCAGAAACAAGGATGTCCAGCAAAGAGGTGGATGGATTGTGTGAGAGAAGATGTGTGACAAACAGGCATGAGTGTGAAAGAGAGCAGGAGAGTGGCATTGAATAAAAAGAGATGGTGACAGTTGAAACAACACCCTGACCCCATGTACAAAAATGAGAAAAATGATGAAGATGATGATGATGATGATGATGATTCATTTATGGATGTTTTAGCAGTACACAAGAACTTAAAGTGGTATTTTCCTGAAGAGGTTATAATTCAGGACTACTCGATTTAGGTATTACTTAGGAACTGTTTTGGATAGAGAAGATTTATTATCTAAATCTGCAAAAAAACACAAGAATATATTTTTAAATAGTTAACAACATAGCAGGTAAATTATTTTATAAAAGATCAAGATCAGGTCTCTGATCATAACTAGTATATTATTTATTCTACATATGGATACCAAGAAATTCACCTTGAGAAGTGAGTCTTGGTATCCATGTCAGGAACACAGATGGTTATGATCCCAGTCACAAGCACAATTTTTGTAGTGCATTGAGCATTATCTGCTACCTGTACAGAAAAAAAAGTCTAGGAGCAGGAAGTGTTTTTCCAGCTTTCAAAGCTGACCAAACACTTTGGTTCTGTCAGAAAGACAGCAGACAGCAATGAGGTGTCTCTTAGAATAACAACGAAATTTAAAAGCTGTTAGACACATTGTTCTGCTGTAAGCTGTAACTTCACTTTTAGTTTTCATTAAATAATTTAACTCTTTGATAATTGATAATTTATTTTATTCTAATTTAACTTTAGACATGACATGGGTTCAAAATAGTTTAATGATTTTTTCACACCTGTTAGTGAAGAATCAGTTTTACCTTTTGTTAACAGTATATCATTAGTAAATAACTGAATCTTAGAAGCATGTTGGTCATTTTTCTAATTTTGCTATGTCATTGTTAAGTTTTATGTAAATGCCCTAAGGAACAATAGCCAAAGTGAAAACTAAATGAGATAAAGGGCAACCTTGTTTTGTGCCCTTGCTTATATTTATTGACTGAGAAACAAAATATTTTAATTTAGTATGTAAGAATGAATTTTGGAATAGTTAATAAGAGATACAACATTAGATGGAAATTTATACATTTCTAATACTTTACTTAAATAAGAACAAGTTATAGAGTCAAAGGCTTTATCCAAATCCAGGAAAATTATAGATGGATAGTTTTTTATTGTAATTTGTATAATCAAAGTAATTATTTTTTGATGTTATCATGTTTGCCTATTTAATATAAAGCAATTTGCTCTTCCTCTATAAATCTAGGCAGCATATTTTTAACCTTTTGGCAAAGACTGACAAAAACATTTTGCATTCAACATTCAATAATGACATAGTCTATAAAAAGACCATATGATGGATCTTAATCCTGTTTAAATAAAGGAAACATTCTTCCATATTTCCATGATGTGTGTATGTTAAATATATATATATATATATATATATATATATATATATATTTCTGTGAATACTTCCTATAAAAGAGATAAAACAACTTGAGATAATAGTTAAAATTATGGAATTACATGAATTATTACTTGTAACTTTGTTTTCCTTAAGCCATTTAATTTGCTGCTTCACTTGTGTTATAGATATGACTGTTTCTGTTTTTCTTCTTTGCTGTAAAATATTTTTGTATACTTCTATTTAAAAAAGCATCAACTACTTTTTAATTTTCTGTACTACTATTTTGTGCATTAAATTTCTGATAGTGTTTTGTGAAACAGTCCAGAATTTCTTCCACGTATATCTATTTTGATTGCTTCTAGGGATACATATATATTTGATATGATTAGCTTTTTCAATCATTTTACTCTACTAGTAAATTTATGTAAGTCTACAGGAGCTAGACAATAAAAATGTGATTTAACTTTTTCCATATTAGTGGAAATCATATGTTGTAGTATCCTCTGAAACTCTATATTCATTTTTTTATTTGTAATAATAAGCCCCTTTCTCCTTTTTATTTTAGTTTTGTGCTGTCTATCTTTTCTTGCAATTGTAATATATCCTTATCCCAGTGGTTTTGCTTATTGTAATACTAAGCAAATGCTTTATATATCAAGATGTATTCATCAAGTTTCATAGCATCACATCATAAATGTCATAGTTGTTATTATGGTGTAAGAATTGTTGTATTTCATTTAGAAATCAGTCTTCCATTTTGCTATATAAGCTAAAAAATTATCAAAATAAGCAAATTTTCTTGGGTTTATCATTACTGAACAAGCAATTGCATTATGATTTCATAAAGAATGTGTTATTAGTGTTACCTTTTCTATTTTAGAAACCAAATAATTTCAAAGTATACCCTGTCAATTCTTGATTGCCTACCAAATCTATAAGAGAAATGAGTGTAAAATAAGGAAAGTGATTCAGAGAAGTTATTAACATCTAAATTAGAAGGTAACATTTACTAAGGCATTAGCCAATGCTTGAATTCTAGGTTTGTTGATTTCACTAGCACCATCTTTTTCAAATATGATTAAAGTCTACTGCCATTATTATACTTTCCTTCATATTCAAAGATGATGTTTTTAAATACTTTCTAAAGAATTTAGCTCTAGTTCCCTAAATCCAGTACATATTTCTAGGTTTAAGATTCTTTTTTGATATTTGATAATGACCACACACCTCATACCTTTATCTCCTTGGTGCAGGTTAATAGTTAGACATATAAAACATTTTGTCTACACGATTGCCTTCATCTTTTTTTTCAAAACTAGAACTTGCTAGTACTGTATATTCCTTTGTAATCTACTAAATATAGATATCATTATCATAGATATAAAAATCATATCTAAATAAATGAGCTTCTTGCTAAAGAGGCATTTTTTATTGTATATTGTAAATACTTATTTCTCTTATTGACACTGTTGAAGCCATTTGCATTATTTTTAAAGAAACATTTTAAAAAGATGTCATATCAGTCACATTCATACTGTCACTTGTTGGTATTCTGTGATCTCTATAATAAGCCAGATCCTAAATAAATGAGTTTCTTACTAAAGAGGCATTTTATTGTACATTTTAAATACTTATTTCTGCTATTGACTCTGTTGAAGCCATTTGCATTATTTTTAAAGAAACATTTTAAAAAGATGTTTTATATCAGTCACATTCATACTATCACTTATTGTTATTCTGTGATCTCTATAATAAGCCAGATCTTTGGAATAATGACTGCATCAAAAGAAAGGGAAAACTATTGCCTGGATGCTCATTTTATTTTACACAGACACTAAAAACAGAGTTTACAATATTAAAGCTAACTGAATAACAAGTAAACCAATTCACTTCTATGGAACTCTGAATATAAATCCCATTCAAACTATTCTTCTAATTCTCTTTCTACTGTCTTACACCCATTTATGTTAGTTGCTGTTATGCTGTTACTTAAAATCTGTCAAAGACTATGCATATATCTATATATCTACATATGTACAGTATATTTGTCTAGTCTCTCTCTTTCTCTATATATATTATATATACATATACAGATGGATATATACATATATGTATAGCTCTAGGTCTGTGTCATTCTATTGAAAGTTCACATGACCAAACTTAAATGATTGAGACAAGAAGACCGAAATTACACAAGAAAGAACCTTTACATTGCTGAAATCTAGAGCAACAAAACACTACTCATACAGCACTCTGAGGTTCTGAATGCAGATCACAGTGCAGTGAGGATCAGGAAATGTATCCTTTTCCCCAATATAGTGCAATCTCGGAGTTGGTATATATAATTTGTATGGGGTGTGGTGGGGTGCAGGGGGGGCTTTCTACAAAAACAAAAAAGACATTAGATTTTTTTGTGTTGAAATGCATCAGATGGTGTTTTAGTGTTTTGAATTCAGAATTGTGAGGGTTCAGTCTTGTGTGATTTTGGTCTTCCTGTTTCGATCTTTAAGTTTCAATTATGTGAACTTTCGATAGACTAAAGTAGACTCATATATCTATATATCTATATTATTCTATATAGAGTCCTTGTCTTAAGAGAATCAAGAACACAATTTAAAAAGCTGTAATGTATTGTATTTAAAACAACCAAGTAAAGAAATAATTGTAAAGGAATAATATTTATTCACAAGACCTGTATATTAAATCCTCACAGAAAATGCATAACAATGTCACATTGACGTCCATAAATATATTGTCAAATGTGTAGCTTCTGTATCTATATTACTAGTGAAATGAAAAGGTATATTTTATTCAGATAAACCCACCAGTCTATTATATTCATATTACAATTTCATGAGTCATTTTGGTTTTCTTAGAACAAACAGTCATCAATCCCGGACTCTCTGTTTTCTCTTTAGGCTTGTATGGTTCCATTACATTTCTTCCAGAAGATTGTTGATTTTTTTTTAGATTTAAAAAGGAAAGGAAATCTTCTAAAGAGTCAAAAGTAGTTTTTCCTTCTGAGAGAAAAAACTATAATTGTTCTGGAAATAAAAAAAAAATGTGTCATTCCCTGCCATTCTTTAGGAACTTTACCAGTGGTAAGATGCCTTCCCTTTTGGGTCTATATCATATGAGTGAATCACATAAATTGAGAATGCTCATAATATTGAATGTATCAGACCTCTAACTTCTTATTGTGGGGGGCTGCACCCCCCCACACCCCCGCTAAGTATATATTCTAACTCCAAGATCGCACTACAGTGAGGAAAGGGCAAATATCCCATTCTTCACTGTACCACAATATCAGAAAAAGCACTTTGAGGTCCGGTACGTTCGATATTATGAGCGTTCGCAATTTGTGCGATTCTCTCATATAATATAGACCCTCCCTTTCCTCATTCTGTAAAAAGTCATTATCAAATCTGATGACAGAACTACCAATTTACAAAAGGCGATATAACTAGCAGTTCTAATAACAAGTTCCTTAAAACAGATGGGAAACAAATCTAACAATAATACACCTGTGATAGATGGATATTTTCTGAGATCTCTATGGGCTCTGTCTATATCATTGGACAAGTCCTTCTAAAGGTTTAACACTTTTGTAATCCACAAATTGGATGAATCTGCTGAATAATATCCAAAACAAGTTTGTCAAGAACCAAACAGCAACTAGCAGCCGCTTGGTCAATAAAGGTCCATCCTCACCACAAGCAGTTCACATAAATTCCCCTTCCACAATGCAAAAAATGTAAAAGCACAGTCCTTTATTGCAAACTCCACAGATTTAGCGCTTTTGTTCAACATGAAACTTCATCAGAATAACTCATTTAAAAACACTCCCTCTTTCATATCAGTCATACAATGCCCATTGGTTCATATTTTAACTAATATTACATCAGCCATATAATTAAAACATCCCCACATCTTAAAGAACCTTCACTTACATTAAATAACCCCATATTAAACTAGTTTTAAAATTACATATAATATATACTGAATACAAGAAAATGTGTATATACATAAAAATAAAGGCAAGCATACTATTTACAAGACAATTACCCATGTTCCTAACATATATTATTTATATTTTCATCCTCATTTTTAAAGCTGGTACAATGGATAGATGGTCATTCAAACCAGGTCTGGTGCAGGCATCCAACTGCATTTGCCAAATTAACTCACAAAACTCTATAACAGAGTTTTTTTCTTGGTTTTTAGTAAACTTTTGTAATCCAGTTTTGTAATCCTGTAATGACATCTCTTAGCTTTTTAAAGTAGCAGGCATGGTTTGACTGCCAGTATTATTTACATCTTGAATCTTCCCAATCTAAGGTGTGTGTGTGTGTGTGTGTGTGTGTGTGTGTGTGTGTGTGTGTGTGTGTGTGTGTGTGTGCTCTAAGATTCCTCACAGAAATTCAAATTCTTCAGTTCTGACCAAAGTTTAACTTGTTATGGGTTTCAGCATGGTACATAAAAGATGAGATTCAGTAAGCTATGTTGCATAATCTGCAAAGTATTTTAATTACTCTTGGATAATTAGTTTATTAATTGACCTCTCAGAGATATAATTACTGCACGGCAGAGCTATATGTTATACTCAAACTGAGAACCCCCTTCTGTCCTGCATTTTTCATATGTATCTTCCTTTATGCAAGTATAAATTCTTGTTTATAGTAGGTATCATTGGTTATTAGTAAAACCCACATTAGGACACTGTGATTGTATAAGATGGTTTAACTTATCTGAAGTGTGTAAAACAGCACATGTTAAAATGACGGGCATCTGAATCTGTCCCTGTTCTCAGTCTCCTATAGACTTTTGAGAGACAATCTATGCCTAATCTAAAAGACATTCTCCGATCCAGCCCTGATATATCTGTTACAGATTCACAAAACAAACAGCACTAGAATTACCTGATCTAAGGAGCTAAACCTTGTCTGTCACAAAAACAAAACAAGTTGGAGGGACAGGTATGTGTCTCAGAGATTAACCCTTCTCTGGAACAGACTCCCCATTCATGTGAAACAGAGTTCTTCCCTGAGCCTATTCTATAGCAATTTGGAGCAATGGATGGGAAATCACCAATTCACCCCTGGCTTGTTGCCCTATGGACAGATGCAGTTTGTAGATGGCCTAAGGTGCAGGCATAAACCAAAGACATGCTAGTCCAGGAACATTGATAATTGGGAAAATTGGGGCATGAATGGCTAGGCTTAAAAAGGCTTTAGTGCCATTAGCCTAGCAACCTGTTATGATTCTATGATACTACGATCCTAATTCAAATCTTTCCTTCATCCAACAAGCATCATACTAGTATCTACACTGACCCATCTTGGCTGAAAAAGGGGCTTTAACTATTATATATTAATAAAAGAAGCATCTTCGAAAAGGTCAGGCAACTAGATATCCTTACTGACATGTTTAAACCAGAAATGCTGGGTATACATTTGTTTTGGTTAAGCACACATACACTAGATAGTAAAATATTTGTACCTGTGCATTTTATCTTTTCTCAGGACAAATTATAGACAGGTGTGAGGATATGGCATTACTGAAAAGGTAAGCTAAACAGGTTAAGGACCCACATTCATCTACATATTTTAAAATATTCAGGATGCAACTGGGCATTCCTAAACTTGGAAAAAGCATATGACAATGTCCCAACAAAGCTGATTTGAGCAGTCCTGTGGTAGTTCAAAGTCCCAGAAACATTGGTAGAATTAGTGCAAGCTATATACAAGGACCCAATGACTCAAGTATGAACAGTGTTTGGTCTCATAGAGGGGTTTTCAGTGGAAGTGGTTGTGCATCAGGGTTCAACTCTGAGCCCACTACTGTTCAGGTTGGACAGATCAACAAAGTTGCTGTATGCAGATGATGTGACATTACAGGGAGACTCTGAACAAGAACTCTCACAAAAGATAGGGGAGTGGAATGTAAAAGTGAAGGCAGATGGGATGAAACTGAGTACCATATCTCTCAACCTCTTAGTGCAAGAAATCTGGACAAAGCCCGAGAAAATGGTGGGGTGGGGCAAAGGCCCCAAAATAGGGATATACTTTAAATATTGCTCTTATAAACTTAAAAAGTTTCTAAAGTAGCAGGTGTCGTTTTAATAGACATTTTCTGAAGGATCTGAATTCTGAAAATCAAATGTATGCCATTATTTAGTGACTTCAGTCCTCAGAACATCCCAGTGATTTGCCAGAAAAACACAAATTTTATGGGGAACACATTAAAAATATGAGCCAAAAATCTGGACATTATGTGAAAATGTGGACAGCTGAGAGGTATGCTGAATACAGATAAGACTGCTGTAATGTCAGCAAATGGGGGGAGGGTCAGAAGAAGATGAGAACTGAGATAGAAAGGAAAAATAGTGGAAGAGAAGAAAAACTTCAAGTATCTGGGAGGGGTGCTTGAGGGGAAGGGAAGTCTGAATATAAAGGTCAAATTTTAAATCAGAGAGGCAGCAGCAAACTGGCACAGTGTCAGGGCTACTGTATGACAGAAAAAATGCCAAAGAAACTGAAAAGTAAGGTGCACAAAACAGTGGTGAGACCAGTGCTACTATATGGTACAGAAACCCAGGCAGGAAAGCCAGAGCAGTTGAAAAAGCTAGATGTGATGGAGAGGAAGTGCCTGGGGTGGGTGGTAGGATGCACACTGCAGGATAGATGAAGAAATGAAGAAATAAGCACAGAAGCCAAAGTGGCTGCAATTGCAGAAAAGGTCAAAGAGAACAGAAGACTGTGGTTCAGACATATGTGCGGAAAAGCATAAGACAATAAGGTGAAGGAGATTTGGGACAGACAGGAAGAAGGCAAGAGGACATGAGTGCATCCAGCAAAGAGGTGGATGGATTGTGTGAAGAAGATCTTGCACAGTCAGACATGAGTGTCGAAGAAGGTAGGATACTGGCACTGAATACAGGGAGAGAGAGAGGAAGAGAGAGATGGCCACTGTTGACATGACACTCTGACCCCTTGTAGAAAAATGGGAAAAATGGGGATGATGATGATGATATGATTCTGTTGTAGCTAGCTGCCTGTAATGCTAAGTATGATAACTGCTAAACTGCTTGTATATGCTGTGTATATGTGTATACTGTCATTACCCTTTTAATACCAATGTGCAGTTAATAGTCAAACCCATAATTCACTCTGATTTTCTAAACTGCAGTCAGTTGGGTATGAGATGCTGAAATATTAACATTAATTTGGCTGAATTGCTGTTATTTTTAATAAAAAGGTTACCTGTTTGCTGTATCCTGATATTTCTGACCTGGCTATCAAATTATTTAATTTTTTTGTCCAAAGTTTTTTTTTCATGAGAGAATGAAAAGAAATCAAAGGAGGAGTTAAAGAGGAGGATACACTAAAATCTCACTAACAGCTACTAAATAACTACTTACTACTACACAACAATGCTTTCACTTTTACATTCAAATACAGCTAACTTAAGTACATACAATTTTATACATAGTGATTAAATAATATACATTGACAAAATTTATTTTAGATATAACGATTGTAGAGATATCACTGGAAGGCAGTATATCACTGGAAGGCAGTACTATTTCTTTCAACTATATCATACCAACTAAATAAATCTTATATCAAGAAATCTAACATCAAGGCAAAATTTAAAATTGCCAAAACACATTGCCCAGTGTTTAATACTGATACACTTGCTTGCATTTTGATAACTATACTGATACGTAAGTCTAATACAGATTAAATTAACATGCAATGTATGTACCCTGATTTGTATTATCCTCATCTAAAACCGTGACATTTTATTCCATGAATTTTCATTCCTTGCAGTACTTTTTGGCCTTATTTTTTTTATTCTTGCTTTTTCTGACTTAAGGATTTGACTGATAATAAAACTTTAAAAAATGTAAACTAAAAAAATGCCATGTACATCTTTGGCTTTTTGCAATTAATCACTTTGATTTCTTGCTTCGTGCTTTCTTCTTTCTTCTCCTTCTCTTTTTCTTTTGAGTCATCTGGCATTTTATTCATGCACTGGCGTCGCGGTCAACTGCATCGCCATCTTCATTAGAAGTTAATTGTTGTTGGATTGTTGTTGTTTTAACCTAATATAAACATTAATGAAACTCTTGAAATGAAGAAAACATTTAAGAAATCTTTTATGTATTTACTGCTTTAAGTTAATTATAACACATACTTTGAAAGTCCATCCAAAACCATCCATTCATCCATCCATCCACAACCCTTTTTTGCATATGTGACATGTAAGTGGGAAGAGTGGGAAAACAGGGAGACCCAGTAAGTATAGTAAGTACTAGCATCTACTATATCATCAGCTTAGCCCAACCCCACCCTCAATTGACCCCACCCAAGGCCCAGCACATACAGGCGACTGAAAACTGGAAAAAACTAAAATCGGCAAACAACGGAAATCTTGTTACACCTGTCTGGTACCTGTAGTCAAAACAGTACAAAACAGTATTTTCAGCAATGCAGGAGAATTCAAAATCTAAATTTCTGAATGAGCAGTATGGATGTTATTGAGTTAAGTTATTTATAAGTAAAAAAAAAAAAAAACTTTTTTTTTTATGGCAGATAACTGCTTTTTTTTTTTTTTTTTTTTTTTTTTTTTTTTTAATCAGATTAGCTGCACAGGCTGCTTTTTCTTATCTCCATGGATCCATGGATCATCCATAATTAGGTTTAGGAGAAAATAAAATAATAAAGAAAAAAAAAATGCACTATATTGACTTTCATCAATACTGGTACTGCAATCTGCAGCAGTGCAGCATAGTTAGTGCCGCCTGTGTTTTCCTTCCTTTTTCTCTGACTTAAGTCATCAAGGTGGGTGGTCCATCAGCTGATGTCTGCTGATATCACAAAACAGGTGGGGCATGGGCATGGGGGGGGGAGGGGGGTGGGTGGAGGTATGTGTGATGCGAGGGCGTGACTTTTAGTTTTTAGCCATGAAAGAAACCTGGCAACCCTACTATCAAAGTGTATAGTATATATTAGGTAACATCTCCTGACATTGCTCAATCTATTAATCTTGTAAGCATTCATCTTGATTAGTTTGATTGTTTGTCATATATACAGTAAACTCTCAGTTAACTGGAACTCAAGCAACCAGAGCTGTCAGGTAACCAGAAAAAAAAATCAAAGAAATATAGTACAATTTTCATGTTCATAGGTTCATAGGTGTGTGCTAGGCAAATGGCTCTGGAGCCTTTACAAGCCAAGCTCATAGGATTACCCTGGCATCGTGCCACCCGACCTTAGTTCCCAATGCCTCTGTTGAGTAAAGCCACTGGAGTAATCCCTGGGGTGAATTTTCTATTTCCCATCCACTCATCAAGATTTCTCTTGAAGAGGGCCAGTGAGGTGCTCTGTTTGACATGTATTGGAAGTCTATGCCATAGCATGGCAGTCTCTGGGTTATGAACCTGTCCCTCCAGCACATTCTGTTGATTGTGGTAATGAGGTTGAGGTCTCTAGAGTGTGTACTGTGGAGGGATTAGGATTTCTTTAGATGTAGCATTTCTATCAGAGCTGGGTCAGATATGGCTTTGTAAGTCAAGCAGAGATTGCCTTTAAGTAGGTGACATGAGACAGAGAATAGTTGGACTTTTTTGTGTCTGTCCATTTAGGACAAGTGTTTAAGGCCTAGGATCCTCTTTGTGAGGAACATTTGCGGCCTCTCCAGTTGTTGCAGGTGTCTAGTGAGGTACATGCCAAATGGGGCACTGTACTCGATGATTGGCCTAATGAGGGAAGAGTAGAGGGAGACAATGACCTCTTTCTTCCTGGATGCAAAACCCTTAGTAATGAGATGTGCCACAGAGAAGGACTTTCTGACCACAGTGGCAATGTGGTGATCAAAAGAGAGGTTGCTGTCAAGCTGTGTTCCCAGATCTCTTATAATGCCTTCTGTGTTCAGTTGACTACCATCGATGTGGTAATTCATAGGAACTGTGTTTTTCCCAAAGGGGGTGATAACACATTTTTTGACATTGAGCTTAAGGCCATGGTCGTTGGTCTCCGTGAGGCCTTTCAGTAGGATGTCAACATCACTTGGGGATTTAATAATAGCTCCCAACTTGCAATCACCTGTGAACTTTGTCAGCCAGAGTCCTTTCATGTTGGCCTGGACTTCAGAGAAGTAGATACCAAACAGGAGAGGATCCAGGAGTGAACCCTGTGGGAATCCACTCGTGACTGGTCATCAGTCTGACTTGGAGTCAGTTACTTTCACATTGTGGGTTCTATATGTGGGGTTCCTATCATATGATCAAAGTCTTACAACTTTGAATCATCAAAGAACGAACTTTAATGATCGAAGTTGTAAAACCTTGAATCACAAAATGGAGATTACCATGGAGCGTGGAAAGGGAATATTTCCCTTTACTGTACTGTAGTGTGATCTTAGAGTTGGTATATTTAAGTAGCAGGGGGTGTAGGGGGTGCAGGGGGGCTTGCCCCCCTGTATGAGCATTTTTTTTTACTGTTTTTACTTTTTTTTCAAAGTTTTGGAACTTCGATCATATGATATAGACTCCTATCTGTAAGCCACTTTGCAGCCCACCTAGTGATATAGGGGTTGATGCCTAGCTTAGTGAGTTTTTCTATGATTCCTGAGTGGGGAATGGTATCAAAGACCTTGGCCAAATCAAGGTAGGCTGTATGAACCACCTTGCCTTCATCCACAGCTCTGGTGACTGACTCAAAGAAGTCGACCAAGTTGACGAGCCATGATCTACCCTCCACAAAACCAAACTGTGTGGGATCCAGAGTTTGGAGATGCCCTATATCCTTGTTTATTAGGTCCATGATGATGCATTCTATAGCTTTGCATATCAGACTTGTCAGGCTAATGGGGCGATAGTTCCCAGGGTCTGTAGTCACTCCTCCTTTGTGGAGAGGAATGACTGTAGCAGTGTGCCATTCGGTGAGGACAAAGCCTGAGGTGAGGCTGTGATTGAACAGGGCACACAGGTGAGGTGCCAGTTCACACTGTAGTTCATGTAGAACACAGCCAGGGATATTGTCAGGTCCCATAGAAGCTGTATTCTTGGCCTTGGACAGTGTTGTTTTAACCTGCTCAGCAATAATACTGGGTGCCTGGTAATCTATTGGCATTATGATTTGTCCTTTGGGGGGATAAAGTTGGCACTGACTCTGTCGGTCAGTATATTGGCAATATCTGTTGGCTAGGTATAGGAGGTACCGTTGTGCAATAGCTCAGAGCAAATCTGGGTATTGCCATGGAGATTCTTTACATAACTATAGAAGGCCTTGTGGTTATCTTTACTATCTGCTGCAATTCTGTTTTCATAGCTAGCTTTAGAGGATTTGATGAGGGATATCAACTTTTTGTTGAGGCTGATAAGGGAGTTATTCCAATCTTGGGACTTCACCTTATTCCGCGTAAGTTTCCTCCTTCTGTTGTAGAGTTTGTTTATGGCAGGGGACCACCAGATTGGCTTCCCTTTTTTGGTGGAGATCATCTTGCTTCTATGGGGTATGGTGAGATCCATGCATTTGTGTACGTATTCGTACAGTGAATTGAGGTATGATTCGGCAGTCATGCAACTATTCTCTATTTGCATGGGCACCATGAAGTTAGTCACTTCTGTTTTTAGGAGCCCAAAGTTAGCTTTGGAAAAGTTTTTCATGGTGGCTTCCTTTGTGGGGTGGGGAGGGGTGGGAGAGATGTGGCTTTCCAATGTGATTAGTTTGTGGTTGAATCTAACCAGGGAAGAGTTGACTATTGCTGTAGAGCAATGGTGCTGCACTTTCTGTCCCCTCTCTCCTCGCAGAAATATACCTTACATTTTTAGAGTTTTAGAGTTTTAAAAAGGAAGATAGGAAAAAAATTCCCTCTCTCCCCAACCTAAGAACAAGTCAAACCAAACAAATAGTATAGGGTACAGTATTAGTCAGGCCTATTTTTAATAGTAACTCTCAAGCAACCAGAAACTATAGTTATCCGGCATCTACCAATCCCCATGGGTGCCGGTTAACTGAAAATTTACTATATAAAGCTAGATTTAATTTTATCTAGGAGGTCTTACTAGATGATACAGTTTGATTGGTGGCCACAAATGTTTAAAGTCCAAGTAATTTATTTTCTCTGGTTCTTAACACTGATTGACCCTAACATTGCTATGTACTCATAGGTCAGTGTTACTCTCTATGGACATAGACTTACACAGACTTTTTATTGCTTAGACCATCAGCCTTCATGTTCTACTGGCAGAGTAACCTAGAGTGGGTACTTTGCTCACATACTATAAAGTTCTGTGGTCCTGAACTGTTGTCATATTAATTTAAAGACCACAAAACCACATTGTGATCTCTGAATCTGGAGAAAAACAACAAAAATAAATAAATAAATAAAAATAAAAAAGCAATCCAGTCTGCACTGGTCAGTAGTCTAACTACATCAATTTATGGTAAACTCACCTAATTCATTTATCATTGTTTTGGCAGTATTAAAAAGATTGCTGTCAATGCATGAACTTGTGCTATTCCTCAGTCCTGATTACACTACTTCACTAAAATATTTTAAAGTGAAATGCTATTTATTATTATTCCCTACTGAAAATTCTTATGAGCACAGAACTGGAGAGGGCTTGAGAATAGGATGGTGAGATGAAAGAGAATAGATTAGGACTCCATTTTGGGCAATCACAATAAATAAAATGTTTGTTATATGTCATCACCAAACAAAATGTTTGCCATATGACACCAATTCCTCGATCCACAGCTGTACTTAAAATAAAATAATTAATGCACATTTAAAGAAGTACAGCTACTGAGGAAGTACAATTGATAAACAAAAGATGTGTTAACATAGACAGTATTGCATTCAGACAGTTAACGTTCTTTTGCCTCCTACTATAATATTGGTTGTCCAGAATGAAGTGAAGGAATAAAGTCTGAGTAATATTATAACTATCTCTAACCCTTCATCTTTTTGATCTTCATTCAGTGATTTTCTCAAAATATTCCAAAAAGATTAGTACTTTATGGGTAAAGAAGTATATAAGACTTTTGGTATTTTTTGACAAAAATTTATTTCGTTGATATCCATATGGTCATATGCATTCAGGAACTGCTGTTTAATGTACCACTTCTAGCTCTGTGATATGGCAAAATGCCTTGTCTGGAGGTAAGTGACAACTTACATCCACAGGATCATACTGCTGATAATGTTCTCTAAATGATTTGAAACCTTCAGTTCCAAAAACTCTCTGCTTGTCTCGAGGCTGTGCTCCATGCCTGTAATATCCCGGTATATGTGAGGCAGAGCACCTCGCTGGCCTTGTGCAGAGCACAGCAAAATAATGGGTATAGTTCCCCATACTAAGGAGGAGGCGTAGCCACAAAACGATGGGCTAGGCTTATAAATGCCCTCGGGCAGATAGCCTAGTATGAACCTATGAACCTATGAACCTAATATTCCTGCCCAGATGATATAAAAACTTGGTAAGGAATCCTTGATGAGAATAAGTAACTGAATTGTGTTCTACACTTACCTTACCCCACTCCCATAATTTTCTCACCATATCCATGCTTAACAAGGTATATGTCTTACTAGATTTATGGGCTCGACAGCTTCAAATAACCCACTGCCTGCACTTCATATCTCACATATGGGATCTAAATACAAGTCAGTAATTTTCCACAACATGATATGCTTCAACATTGGTTACACAAGCCATACTTGTAGCTTGACAACTCAAGCATATATCACTAAATCGGTTAACCTAGGTCATCTGGCCCCAATGTGGTTCTGTTGTAGCACAGAAACATTGTAGCCGTAGCTAAAAACAAATATTGTAACTCTCCTTATGCATTAAATAGGTCCATCAGAATGCAAAGAACCTACTAGATAAAATAAAAAAAAAATGGGGAAATAGGCCATTTTTATCCTGCTGTTGGCTACCACTCCATGGGTAAAAACTTGGGAAAAGGGATCTTTTTTAATCCAACAATTGACCTTTACTCCATTGGTACATGCATGGGAAATGATTTGTTTTATCCTGCAAGAGTATTCCAAGGGCACATCTAGGAATTTCTGATAGTCAACTTACCTGTCAGTCAACTTTCAGATCTCACCTTAGTCTAGTTAAACTACCTTTCTGTGATATAGGGCTGATGTCTGTCTTATGGTCAACTGGTAAACGAGTTGATTCACAGTGTTTAATTTAGTTAAAATTCCCCTTCATAGGTGGTGGTGTCAAATTTCCATATCCATCCCTTAAAACTCAAAACTTATAGTAGTAGAAATAAATAAAATGTACACCCGTTTCCTGTCATAACACCCCTCAATGAAATAGTTATACATAAACTAATCCAGAAAAAATCATGGTACAACAGTAATTCTCAGTATTTTATGTTATAAAAATGGCAAGATACATATGCATTTACCGAATCATTTAATTCTACAATATTTGCTCAGAGTCCTAGTGTCCAAAAACTGGCCCACAAGCCAGGTATTAAACAAAATATAAGAATTAGACTTCAGATCTTAGTTAAATAGAAACAAGAGAATCTTTCATTGTTAAATCTAGAATCAAACCTGACATGAAATAAATTGGGCCATCAATAACGGTATTTAAATCTCATCTAAACTGTTGTTTCTTTAGTCACCTTTTAATGCAGTCTTTATGCTGAAATGTCTGAATAGTATCTCATATTTCAATTAATCCACACAAGACCTCCCACTGATCTGTACAAGTGTTGATAACTATATGTGTCTGTTCAGCTATAAAAAGGCAACCTGAATAATTAGGGAACATGCGTAGCTCCTGACAGAGATTTATCTGATAGACAAGAACATAAAGAAGATAGCACTGAAAACCACTTCCCTCCACTGTAGCGTGACTATGGATTGGGTATATATAATTTAAAGTTTGTATGTGTGTGTGTGTGTGTGTGTGTGTGTGTGTGTGTGTGTGTGTGTGTGTGTGTGTGTTCGTCTACCTGGACTTGAGCACTGCAAACAGTTTGTTTTTGTACTCTTGTCCACCAGACAAATATGATTTGATTTGTAATTATGAATGTAGTAATTACTCCTTTCTGTATATTTCTTATAAAAGAACTCTTGTCTCTGTACTTAATAAGAACTGGCAATAACTCCTTTCTGTATATTTCTTATAAGAAACTCATTTCCCTAGTTAAAAAGAACCAGTAATTACATCTTTTCTGTATATTTCTTATAAGAAAATCTTGTTGCAAGTTAAAAATAACTGGTAATTCCATCTTTTTGTATATTTCTGATATGAATCTCTTGTTTCTAGTTAAAAAGGTTTCAACAATAAAGCTAAATAAGTTAACAACAGCTACACATGAAGATAATTTTCACTAAATACTCATGCATTCCTGCAAAAAACATTATATTATTGGGACCATGTCATCTCATCGAACGTAATTTTGGTGAACACAAAAACAGTGAGTGCTTTACCAAAATTACTTTCAACAAAAGTGGAGTTTGCTTTTTTCTCCACTGTTGTGCGACCTCAGAGTTGCCATATATAAGTTGGGAGGTCGGTAGTGTCCACCCAACATGAGAGGTGTATTGAGGCTTGCCCTACTGCAAAAAAAAAAAAAAAAATTGTTGAGTTGTTTGTCAAAGGTTTTGGTGAATGGTTTTTGGGTTTATTTTCGATTTGCTGAAATTACCTTTGATGATTCAGCAGATATTACTTGATGCATACTGAAATATGTCTGTAATAAACAATTTTAGCACATAAAAAGTCATAGTCTCATAGAACACTCACTTAACTTTATATTTCTGACATATTCTTTCTCATGGTGCATAACCTATAGCCAAGCCTTCTGTTTTGCATTATTTATTGAATAGCCAGCAAGTTTCCTAAATTTTCTTGGTGTCTTAAAATTAAAAGTGGTATAATGAGAATTGTTAGGATTTGACAATTAAATCTTCAACTCCTGTTGAAAAAAAATTAACTATACGATCCTGCTGCTTAATGTCAACTCTCTGGATTTTATACCTCCTGTTTCTGAATGGAGGTTGGGAGGTTTGAGCAGGAGAATGATCATCAAAAGATATAGATTTCTCGTATATACTTACTTGAATCTAACAATGAATTATATTGTCCTTGATAATACTGACCGATTTTAGACAAAGCAGAAGGGTAAGTGTGGAGTTCACAAAGGAACCCAGGCAGTTGATTTGGGAGGTGCTATGTCTCCAGCACCATAACGCCTTACCTGAGATTGCTGAAGGATTTCACAGCATCTAAGATGAGGATTAAGGAGTATCTCCTTCTGTCACAAATGTACTTTAATAAGACCTGTGCTGTCCTAAGGTTGTTGTGCATGCATTTGCCTTTGATAAAACTGGAGTGATCCTGCACAGAATGTTCTACTCTCTTTAGGCCCATACACTCATAAAAATAAAAATGTGTGTTCTATACTGAGCAGTGAATCAGGACTGAATAAATTCAAATTTAAATGCGATTTGCTGGGTTTCAGGAACATAGTACTGGCTACATTTTCCATAAAATGGGAGTCGTTTGTTTCTTCCATGCCATTAAAAAGACACCCTGCAGGTCAGCTGCAATTATGTCTGCCATGTATTTATACATTTCTACTGGCAAGCCAGCAATGCTCAGAGTGTTCTCATTTGGTCATTAATTTAAAAAGTAACAATGCTGTGCCAAACTCCATTAGTTTGGATTGGGAAAGCATCTATAAAAAGTCCCTTGCTTTCTGTTGATATCCTAATGGGCCTGGCATTGAGCTTGTAGGCAAATACACACAAAGTTCACTTTCTCCATATAAAATGCAACCTTCTACTGTTTGGATATACTATGTGCCAAACTAAATTAATTTGGACTCTACTGCTCTTTGAGATGGTGCCGACAATTCCATTGTAACTTTTAGAGTATGTTTTACCGTTTTGAACTGAATTCCATGTTTTGCTGCAGGGAGGCCAGAATTCATCACTTCAATAATTTTCTCATTTCTTCTGATTCCTTAATTGCTCCTTTCTTCTGAATAGTGAGGATCTGCAGGTTTTCCTCTGTATTGGAGAAATACTCTATTTAATGAGCAAACTAAAATATTTCAGAGCTTTACTGGAAAAGCTGACCCAGACTGTGCTACAAATTGTTGTAAGGGAAAGGTTAATTTCCTTTTGCATTTTTGTATTTTGTATTACTTTATTGCCTTCTTCATTTTTGTATGTTGTGATTTGTTTTCTTTACACTGTATTTTACTTGTATTCTGCTTTTATTTGCATATTAAAACTAGGAAAAAGATCACAGTTGTGTCTGTTATGAGTCACACAGATATTAGAACAGGTCAATGAAGGAGTCACACAAAATATAGAACAGGTCAATTAAGGTTAATTATCTCTGAACTGAGGCTGGAGCTGGAAACTAAACCTTCTATTTTATGAGCAAACTAAAACATTTCAGAGCTTTATTGGAAAAGCTGACCCAGACTGTGCTCCAACTTGTTGCAAGGGAAAGGTTAGTTTCCTTTTGCTTTCTTGTATTTTGTATTACTTTATTGCCTTCTACTTTGTATGTTGTAATTGGTTTTCTTTACACTGCAGTTTACTTGTTTCCTGTTTTTAATTGCATATTAAAACTACCAAATAGACCGCATCCATGTCTTGTGAGTCACACAGAAATTTTACCCATCCTTCCACCCAGGTGCTGTTGTGTTCTTAAACTCAACTGTCTTTCTAGCTGCCTGCCCCTTATGTTAATTTGACCACATATCTCTTTGCCTTTTCTCTTTCATTAGCTGTTGTGTGTAAAAACAAAATTATCATTTGGTGAAATCACTCTTCAACTATTTAAATTTATCAGCAATTCCACTATATTCCATAGAACCTGAATACAAAGTGCTCACCCGCTTTCAATGTATCTTTCTATTTTAAAATTAGTGGCTCTCCACTTAGATAGCTAAAGCTTTAGTTATCCCCTCTTTCATAGTTAACTGATTAGTGCACACTGCAGGGCTTAGGATATTAACCATCTTTTTCCATCTTATTTTTAAAATCTGCAACATCTATTGCAAGACCAGCAATTATTGGAGAGCTCACATTCTGCTTCGTAGTAGTAATTTTAGGATTAGTGCTTCTGTTTTCTCCTGGTTAGAGAAGGACAAGGACATTATTTCCTGGGGACTGCTGATAACTGGCAAGCATCATAACTGCTTCATAGGTGACAGCTTGGAATGTGTGCTTATATTCTGCTCCTGGTGAGAGAAAGATCAGAGTGCACTGATTCCTGACAGTTTCTGGTTGGACAGTGAGTGTCTGTGCTTGACATTCTTGATTGGTCTAGTTGTTATCCAAGGCATCTACCAGGAAAAGCTACAACAAGCCTACAGACCCTTGCATCATCTGGGCCAAGACTGTGGATCACTAAACAGGCTGTGGCCTGCTTTTCATCTTGGGATTGGTGCTAATGTTTTGCTTCTGGTGACAGAAGAAGCAAAGGAGCATTGTATCCCAGCAGAGTGAATCTGTGGTGATACCAGCACTAGCAGTAGCCAGGCAGTAGCCATTCATGTGACTCCTCCATTTTCATAATTCTTGAGAAGCTCTGTCTTTGTTTTCAGTAAGCACTGCTTGTTTTTTTAACTTCAGAATATCTGTCTAAATATTTAATCACTAAATGTTCAGGGTATACTTATTAGTTTCCCCTCAAGTGTTTGGCTGTGCCCTTTATAGACACAGACACTTTGAATGACATTTTTCCTATAAAAGTGTAATTGAAATTTCACCAGTACCTAGTTGCACACAGGATGACTAATTTGCAGTGACAAGCACTGTCCCCAGAGTTGCAAACCAGGTCCTCTCACTCCAACTGTCTAATCAATAAAAAGTGTCTGTTGTCATGGATATGACCTTTCCCACTATCCTGCATTACCAGCTTGGTGGATATGGGCATCCTGAGGCAAGATAGAAATAGCCTCATGTTTACTGACAACCAGTTAATTCTCAAACAAACTGATATGATATGTGAGAGATGTATTTACACAATGTCACTGGAGGCAAAGTTATCAGATAAAAGTACTCCTAATGTCAATAAAGTTGTCAGTAGTACACATGCTGCACACATCACACACAATTCAAAGCAGACATATAGACCCACATATGCTGAGGCACTTAAATGTAACCTTCCTAAACCCTAAAGACCTCCAAGATGAAGTACACATAACAAATACCCTCAGCAGCCCTGAATTCATTCTTTCAAAACAATGCTCACATCAACACATATAGTCGCATCTCATGGAACTTCTACTTCTAAGTCCATAAGTCAAGCCACCACACAATACAACAGTCTGATCAATGGAGACACTATCATGAGACACACTGATGTCCTTCTCACCAGGCTGAGGAAGGAGACAGTTACAGTCAGCTGCTTACCAGGGGCTAGGATCTGCCACATTACGCAGGCACTCAGGACACTGGACTACACGTACCAGTATAATTCAGTCATAGTCTATGTGCGTGTTAATGACCTGAGACATACCTTCCTAGACTACATGAAGAGAGACATCTTGGAGCTCTCAGAATATGTGTCCCAGGCTGGTATGAGCCTAGCATTGAGCAGCATTTTACCTTCTCCAAGGATGATGCTACAATATGAAAAAAGATGAATGACTTTAGTAATTGGCTTAGTGTCTGGTGTCATTCTAAGGGGTGCAATATTTGTCAACATGGAAGGAGATGGTCAACAGGCCTCGCTGCTTTGCCAGGAATGGTCTGCACCTTTCTCCTGTAGGCTTTTGAATATTAGCTAAAACATTGTCTTCCCCCATACCACCTTTTTTTAGGGAATGCTAAACTGAAAGTACTTCCGACATAGCAAATCAAATCCAAGAAAATCTAAAGGTATTACTGCTCAATGTTAGGAGCCTAAACAAAAAACTCCACTCCCTGGAAGCTCTCTTTACTCTATAGAATGCTGATGTCTGTGCAATCTCTTGAGACATGATTTAAAGCCATGGACAGGACACCAACAGTGCAAGATTATAATGCCTTCAACACATTTAGACCAGCTACAATACAGACAGGATTTAAAGCTGGAGATGTCTCTATTTACATCAAAACTAAATATACCTCAAGGCTTGTCAAGCAGGACAATGCACTTGAGCTACTCCATGTTCAAATTACCATAGGAAAAATCCAATACCACTTCCTTGCATGCTATAGGTCCCCCTCTATGAGCCAGGAAACCCATACCATGTATTTAAACTTATTGGAAACATTCACCATCCAACTCGATACCATATTCATGGGCAACTTTAATCACCCCACTATTAACTGTGAATCCTATATCACAACAAATGTATAGGCACAGAGATTTCTAGATTTTGTAAACACAAACTCCATGGACCAGACTGTCAATACACCAACCAGAGGGTGCAACCATACTGGATCTGGTCCTCACTAATATGGAAGAGTGCTGCACACCGCTAGTGCAATATCTCCTCTGGTAAGGTCAGACCACAAAATGGTCTCCGTTTAAGTAAAAATAAAACCTGGACCCTCAGCTAAGCCTGGAATATTCAGGAACTACTGTAAGACTACCTTATTGCTATTAAGTGATAACCTGGCAAAATCTGAAGCCCCCCATAAACCCTGTCATCTCTGCTGTCCACGCAGAATTGTTCACAGATACCCTATACAAGCATGTTAATAGCTGCATAGAGGCATCTGTACCCACCAGGAAGAAGTACAGAACTAACTCAAAAAACAAACCACCTCAGTGGAATCACAAAATAAATAGGCTGCATTACAGAAGGAAGAAAACCATGGTAAAATTTTGGAGGTGCAGCACCCAGGAGGATAAAAGCACTCTCATCAAACTAAACAAATAACTCAGAAGACAAATAAAGTCTACCAAAGCCAAATTTCAGGTAAATTTGGCCTCACAAGCCAAGGACAACTACAAGGCATTCTTTAGCTATGTCCACACATCAAAGGCAATACACTATTGTGTGCAGAGCTCATTGTAAAAAGAGCCACCTATACTGAGTCAGAAGGTATAGCAAAAGTACTGGCCAACAAATTCAGCTCCAACATTACCCCTTTCTCCCTCTCAACCTTCCCTCAGGAAATACCATCAAATATAACTTCCTCTGCTATCACTAGGGAATAGGTCCTTAATGCTCTCTCTAAGGCCAAGAAGACTACAGCAATGGGCTCAGACAGTATCCCAGGATGCCTTCTAAATAGCATGAAACATGACCTGTTAGACCCTCTGGAATTGCTACTTGACTGTAGCCCCCAAACAGGATTTGTGCCTCATGATTGGAGAACAGCCACAGTCATCCCTCTGTCCAAAGGCGGGCCATCTACAGATCCTGGAAACTACAGACTCATAAGTCTCACTAGTCTTATATGCAAAGAATTATCATGGAAATGATCAATAATGATATAGTAAACCTCTAGGCACTGGACCTAATCTAGTTTGGTTTCATTAAGGGCAATTCATGCCTTCTCAACCTGGTTGACTTTTTGAAGGTCACTAAAGCAATGGGTGAGAGCAAAATGGTTCACGCTACCTACCTTGACTTGTCCAAGGCATTTGACACAATACCCACTTACACATTGTTGACAAACTCAAGAGGTTAAGGTGCAAATCGGTATGTCACCTGGTGGATAGCCAACTGGCTCACTGACAGGACCCAGATAGTTAAAATTGTGGAGTCCACCTATACAAAGAGGTCAGTTACAAGTGGAGTGCCTTAGGGATCAGTCCTTGGATGTCTCCTTTTTGGTATTTGCTTCACTGAAGTCAAGGCTAATTTCAGTGGTCTCTGGCTGACTAAATTTGTAGATGATTGCAAATTAAGAGCTAACATTGAATCTCACACTGACAGAAATGTTCTTCAGGAAGGGCTAACACATGCAAATAACTGGTGTCAGAGCCATGGACTAAAATAAAATGAAAATAAATGCATAATAGTATCCTTCAGGAAGTCATCCACCCCTGGTGATATTGCATCTTGCCATTTCTGGTACTGGCAAATTCAAAATGTGCTTCCATTCTCTGTGAGAAAAAGCAGAGTGTGCCAGACATGGACATTTAACCAGGACTCCCTGCCATGGAATTGAACTTTAGTCTACAATAAGAGCCAGCATCAAGTGCAAGAAATCATCATCACTTTTGTGGATCACCCAAAGAGGGAGGAGATAGAGAATGCCGGACTATTTCATAGTTCTCATGTGAGACCAAAATACTCTTAAGTATAGCCTTTGAACTCTTGTTTGTTCACTTGGTATGTTGCGTGCCTTAAAATACTGCCAGAAATGGATGTATGGAATTTGATGTGTTTTTCTGACTGTCATGCCAAATGTTCATTTTACTGATTAATGCCTACTAAAAATTAAGTGAATAATTTATTTCTTATGTGCTAATAAATTCTAATTTTATACATAATTAAACTTGGTGCATGCTAGCTGTTTTAATTTTGGCTTGACTGTAACTTAGAACAAAAGGTAAGAAAAATGTAAAAATGCCAAGTAAAAGTCCAAAAACAGAGAATGAAGAAGTTTTCGAAAGAAGACAAAAGTGCTTATCTACAGTCTATATTTTGAGATTTTTATTTGGTTTTAATGCTTAAATTGTTTCATGTCCCTAGTTGTTGCTGGATATATTTTTGTGTTTTTCTTGCTGTTTTTGTTTTTAATTCTTCTAGAACAATAGGTTTTCAAAAGGGTGAAAATAAGTGCTGAGTCAGCTTAATTCCACCCACAAACAAATATATAGTTTATAATATAAAGTAAGATTAAAATTGGACATCTGTACCACAGAATTTAATATGCCATCTAAATATACAGCTATTGGTTCAGTTTTGTTGTTACTATAGACAGTATTGGCCTAAAAAGCGGCTGTCTAACATCCTTGGGAATTTTAGGTATGCCAAAGAATTTCCCAAGCCTAGATTGTTCATTATATAAAAATTATATAAGGCAAAGTTGATGTAACCTTGATCCAGTAACTCTATTAGTAATATACAGTGATCAATAGTTTTATACCTATCTTGCACAATTTTGATTAATTACTCTATAACAATTCTCTTTTGAAAGATGTTGTAACAGCAATTCAATATATTTTCTTTGTCCATTAGGACTACACCATTGCCCTTGTCTGCTTTTATAACTGTAATTGAGTCACATTTCAATAAATCAATCAATGCATCTCAAATTGTACATTTTCTTTTTTTTTTTGTTTACCAGCCAACTATTTTCTAAAATCACTCTCAGAGAATTCTGCAAACCAGTTTGATGTATTGTTTAAAGATGGATTAATAGTGCTTTTTCTCTTAAACTGAAAATCTGTTTTAAAATTAGACTGAGTAGCATAATGTAAAATGCACTTTAAGTTTTTTGGTATATACATTAATCTGTATAGATTTACCCAAACAATAACAACTCCCACCTGGATTGACAAAACCACTAAATGCAACTCCATACTAGACTGGATTCTTGTTAACTCTCCCCACCTATCATCCCACTCTGGTTGCCTACGTGACAACTTGAGTGACCACTCCTCAACCTTTCTCCTTAGAGTATGCAATCATCCAACACAACAAACCACCTTCCATACTATCAGGAATAAAAATTATTTTAATCCTAACAGCTTTATCTCAGCCCTATAAAATTGCTGTTGGGATCATCTTAGACAAATGCCCCTATAAAATTGCTATTGGGATCATCTTAGACAAATGCCCCTAGATAAAGCAATACTCTCTTTTAACAACGCCTTTCTTGATATCCTCAACATTCATGCTCCACCTAGAAATATAAGAGTCAAAGCCATCTATGCACTCTGGTTAACCAAAGAATCCAGATCCCTTCTCAAAGCCAGAGACAAAGCCTGGTCTAACTACCATAAGAACAAGACCAGTATTACTAAACAACATTTCCTTGAACTCCGTAATAAAACCAAAAAGCTAATTAAAACAGACAAATCCAGCTACTTCCAAAATAGCCAAACCAAGTATCTTATTAACCCACAAAAGTTCTGGGCTGCAGTAAATAACTTATTACATCCAGGGAATGTTACTACTCCCACTCCAAAAACAAGTAATAACCATGAAAATGTATCTAGCCAATTCAACACTTTCTTTACTGAGTCCATCTAAACTCTAGCCAATAACCACATTAAGTCCAATCCCTCCTCCCCTGAACATGATTACAACCTACCCACACAAAACCACACTAATCAATTTAAACTACACTCAGTCTCTACCAGTTACATCAAAAAACTACTGAAAAAAATAAAATCCACCACTTTAGCAGCTGATAACCTCCTCCCCAGAATTTCTGCAAATAGCAGTTGAAGCTATATCTTATCCAGTTGCCATACTCATAAATAGATCAGTAGCATAATTCCCACAATCTGGAAAATATCTCACTTTCTACCCCCTTCTCAAAGGAGGAACCTCTTGTGAACTTACAAACTACCACCCATTGCCATTCTGTCACCCCTGTCCAAAGTCCTTGAAAAAGTAGTACACACTCAACTCATGGACTACCTCCTCTTAGATAATCTTCTATCCAACACCCAGCATGGTTTCCATCCTGCTCATAGTACCAAAACAGCCCTATTGTCCTTTAGTAACATTGTTAACTAACACAGAAATAATGCCCAATTTATATCAGCCTTATTCCTTGATCTGTCAAAGGCCTTTGACATGGTCAACCACAAAAAGCTCATTAGCATCCTTTCCTCCCCTAATCTCAGCCATAACGGTATTAAATGGTTCCAAAGCTACTTATCCGACCAACAACAAGCAGTCCAATGGCAACAATCCCTCTCCCACCTCCTCCCAGTCACCTTAGGAGTTCCCCAAGGCTCCATCCTTGGACCCCTTCTATTCTTCCTCTTTACCAACCAGCTTTGCTTTACCACCTCACATGCCACCATAAATTAATATGCAGATGACTCAACCCTGATCTGCTCTGCCTCCTCCCTCAACGTCCTTCAAATCATAACCTAAGGCTCCTTCCTGACTGTAGAAGCCTGGCTAACCAACTCCCAACTTATATTAAATCCCAATAAAACAAATCTCCTCCTCTTTTCCCCCCTCCCCAACCTTCTACATTCACTCCAAAAACAAAACCTTGATCACACCTACTGACCATGCCAAACTCCTAGGGGTCATAATTGACAACAACTTAAAATTTGATCTTCATATAGGTCAAACCATCAAAAATAAATAAAAAACTTGGCCTCCTATATAGGAAGAAGCAATTTCTAACTAATACCACAAAAATAACCATTGTCAGAACCCATCTGCTATCTACACTCCTCTATGCATCCCCAGTCCTATCCAACCTCTGCAAAACTGACCTTGCTAAACTGGAAGTCTGTTACAATAAAATCTCTAAATTTGCCACCAACACATCTTACAAGTCAGATCACTGCTTATCTCTTAAACAGCTCAATTGGCTCAAATTCCCTCAACTCCTACATTTCAATCAGCTAACCATAGTCCATAAAATTCTCCACCACCCAAATAACATAGCAGCCCTCAAAGACCTCATTCAGCCTTACTCAGCTTCAAGATCCCTCCGCTCCAACAATAAACTTCTACTACAAGTTACTAAAGCTAAGAACTCAGCAGGAGAATCCCTTTTCTCCAACTACATATCAAAGCTCTGGAATGCCCTACCAAATGCAGTA
Source organism: Protopterus annectens (assembly GCF_019279795.1). Taxonomy (NCBI): domain Eukaryota; kingdom Metazoa; phylum Chordata; order Ceratodontiformes; family Protopteridae; genus Protopterus; species Protopterus annectens. The sequence continues at coordinate 188,384,640 of NC_056727.1, forward strand.
GTATTCCCTCATCTAAACAGTTCAAAATACACCTAAAAACACACCTTGCAAACTCCTGGCTCTGTCCCTGTTGCCCCCCAGGATAGTCCACTTCCACATTGCACTCTTGTCTACTAACACATTGTCTGTCCCTTGCTTTAGGGACTTATGACCAGTTCTTGAAACTAAAAGATGAATGCTCTTTCCACCTCACTGACAATGTTGTGTATATATCAACTATAATTTATATATCTCTTGCATATTGATAATACTTTGTACATAACTTTTAGCCGTACTAGGCATTATAACTATAATTGTAATGTCTAATACAGTTTTATAACTATAATTCTAATGTCTAATACATTTTTTTTAATGTCTTTATTATAATGATTATAAGTTCTATTTGATGTTATATCTTTGGTAACTATGTCTAACACCGTTTTATTACCTTTGTTATTATGAAATGTTTTAAATTTTTAACATGTGATACTGTTACTGTTACTATTATTTTATGACTTGGAGCTTATCTCCCCGGGCCTCCACTGGAAATGGACAAATGTCCAGTTGGACTATCCCGGTAAACAAATCTAGAATAAATAAATAAAATAAATACAATTTTAGGTACAACATCAAATTCACCAAATTAGCCCTCTTAGAGGGAATAAATGAAAAAAACATTACTAACAATCTTAGTATAAACTAAGAAAGTATAAAAGAGCTGAGATTGTAGCTAGGACATAAAATGTTTAATGCTTTCTTCCTGACTCCTTCCTCTGTGAGTACCTCTCCCTCTGGAGCTCCTCTTCCATTTCATTGGTGGAGGCTTTGGAGAAAAAGAATCAGGATGCGCACTCTCTGCATGATTATTTAAATTACTGTTGGTAATTGAGTAACCTCCTGCCATATAATGAGGTTCATTAGGTTTTAACCTATCAGATCAACTAGGGAGGTGGAAAGTTTTCTCCTGAAAATATGGGTTCAGAGGAACTAATTTAAATTCCACTGCCTCTTTGTGACAAATCAACACTGTTTCGAAGTTTTTTGTTTTTTAAAAGTTATGCAGTGTTGTTGTCATATGCCTCTACAACTCCATCCAACTTTTTACATCTCTTCACAAGAATTTCCTCACATCTATCAATTTTGGCACTAATACCATCATATATAGTCCTAAATTTGTAAAATGCAATGCTGTTTCTAATACATTGGTCAAGCTACTGAACTTGACACACCAATAAATCAAACTTCTCTTTGTTGTGGTTAATCAACAGTTGTAAAACAGTGACAGTATTATTGTAAAGTTCCACTAAATCTTTATAAATATTAGCACTTGATATAATACCCTTATACCTATCACAATGCATGAAAATTCTGGAGAGGGTGGTTGTAAATAGATATACAAAGTAGTAGAGAGTAAGATGGGAGATGAGCAGTTCAGATTCAGATTCAGATTAGGATGCAACACAACTGACCCGATGTTTGTAGTGAGACAGATAGTTGATAAAAAGCTAGAGATGAAAGAGTCCAACTGAACATTCCTAGACTTGGAGAAAGCATATGAGAAGGTCCAAAGAAAGCTGGTTTTGGCATTCTTGTGGTGGTTCAAAGTCTCAGAAACATTGGTAGAATAAGTGCAGACTATGTACAAGGATCAAGTGACTCAAGTTCGAACAGTGGTTGGTTTCACAGAGGGGTTGTCGGTTGGAGTGGATGCATACCAAGTTTCAGCTCTGAGCCCACTGCAGTTCATATTGGTGATGGACTACATTAGCTAACAAGTCAGAGGGGAAAGATGAACAAAGATGCTGTATGCAGACTGTGGTATTACAGGCAGACTCTGAGCAAGAAATTCAGCAACGGATAAAGGAATTGAATGCCAAACTGAAGTTACATGGGGTGAAACTATGTACAGATAAGACAGTTGTAATGGCAGCAAATTGGGGAAAACAGAAGAACCTGAGAACTGAGATAGAAGTGAATATAGTGGAACAGGTTAACAGATGCAAGTATCTGAGAGAGGTGGTTGAGGGGAAGGGAATTCTGAATTAAGAGTGCAAAGCTAGAATTAGAGGTGCTGCAGCTAATAGGCATACGTCTGGTGTAGTGTATGACAGAAGAATGCCAAAGCAGCTAAAAAGTAAGGTGTACAAAACAGTGGCGTGACCTGTACTATTGTATGGTACAGAAACCTGGGTAGTAAAGGCAGAGCAGTTGAGGAAGCTGGAGAGGAGTGGTAGGATGCACACTGTAGGACAGATGAAGAAATGAGGACATTAGAGCAGAAGAGAAAGTAACTCCAATTGCAGCAAAGATCAGAGAGAACAGATTATGGTGGTTTGGGTAAATGTACAGAAAAGCAGAAGACAATCTGGTGAAGAAGATTTGGGACAGACAGGAAGACAGTAAGAGGAAATGAGGGCATTCAGCAAAGAGGTGGATGAATTGTGTGAGAGAAGATCTCCAACAGTCAGGAATGAGTGTCAAATAAGGCACTAAATCGAGCGAGATGGTGATAGTTAACATGGCACCCCAACCCCATGCAGAAAATGGGAAAAAGGGGGTTGATGATGATGATGATGTAATGCCCATATGGAATTTGTAAAATATCAGTCCTAAGTGTACTTGTTTTAACTCTAAACAATTTTCAAGATAGAAATTATCATAGTCAAGTGATTTTAACTTTAAAAGGTTACTTTACAGTTCATAGATATTTGACTTACATGACCCCAAAGATGTTTCAGCCACTAAATCAGCATTCTTATTTACTTTCTGACCAGAAAATGAATGAATTGATTACCGGAAGATGTTGACAATACCTCACTCAAATAAGTTTGTTGAATGAAAGTGTCAGCAATCATAGTTACATCAGCATTGGTTTCTTCACTCACAATACAGGACCTATCATCCTATACACCACCTATTAAACTTCCTGCCTTGTGGATTTGATGTAACACTTGTTGTGTTTTGGAAGTAACTTTAGTAAGTATCTGTAAAAAGTTAAATAAATCTGCTGGCACTTGGTGTAATTTAAGGTCTAAATTATCATCATACTGTCCAACTTTGTTCTTGTCACTGTAGTCAGTGCACTCAGCCACAATGGAACCTGGTCATCATAGCACCAGGGTATTGGGTGCTGACTTGTCGGAACATGGGCTGAAGTCTTATCTGGGCTTATAAGGGCCTTAGGGCCAATAGCTTAGTAACTTCCTATGATGCTATGAACAACTAAAACAACTCTGTAAAATGAAGGCAATGTTTACAATGGCTCAAACCTGAAAACACTAGAAAACACAATATACCAAACAGACTGGAATGACACTTATATTAGAGCTTGTTGAGTGCTTTCATTCTTTAATAATTTAACAAGAACAAACAAGCCTATGAAAAATCCCGTTACATACAGACAATCACATGACAGTCAGCTGAGTATACATGCATTGCTTCTTAGTAAAATACATACTACAGACAAAAATCCAAACAAATTATAAAATAAAGTAAAATTCTTAAGAAGTTTGTACTCAGGTTCAGGGCTTCTAAAAAACTTAAAACATCAGTGGATGCACCTGCCAAATGAAAAAGAAATTACCGATATAATGTCTCTATAGCTTAACGTATTTGTAAAAATTACTTTTTATAATTAGAATCTCTTCCCACCAACACATGACAAGGTTGGCAAAAGAAGGACTTGTTAAGAATAAAGATCAAGGAAATACACTAGCAAAACATGCTATTTTTTGTAATCATTTTAAGAAATTTCCTTTTTTTAATAGATTCAGTGGACAAATGGATGTTTTTAGGTAGTTAAATCAATGTTTTAGACTGTAAAGACGTTAGTTGGCAAATGACATTGGCAGCTCATAAAGCACCTGTTTTAAATGGAATCATCAAAATTAAATGTATTCTGGAAGCTCAAAACATTTGACTAATAATTTTAGCTTTTTATATTATTTTATGGACTTTGATTGTAGTGTGTATTTTGCTAAGAAGTAATTTATGTATATTCAGGAATGAAAGTGTCAGCCTAATCTTCTTCTTCTTCTTTCGGCTTTTCCCGGTTAGGGGTCACCACAGCAGATCAACTGTCTGCTCATGATTAGCAGTGGAGTGTAATCATTTTGTATTTAAAAGATTTTTTCACTGTATTGTTTGCTCTGATGAAGTTCTTGTTAAAGTATTAAAATACAGAAGTGCTGAAGAAGTTATAACATAGGTGTCAGGTCCGTCTGTGTGGTATATGGCATTTTTTATTATTTCTAAGGTATGTTTTATGCTTTCTCTAATACTTTTTTTTTCATTTTTGATAATGTTTTAGCAGTTTGGAGTTTTATAGGCTATTTATCTGTTTTTGGTTATTTTAATATGCTTTTCTTTTTTTCAAAATGTTTTTATCCATTTTATAAAACAATAATTTAACAGTATAGTAACAGGAAAAAACTGACTATATACAATGTCCATAACAATTAAAAAAGCAATATAAATAGGAGAACAATTAATATTTCTCTAACACATTAGACAATTTTGTCCAAGCAATTAAATGATGAGTTATGTTGTTGGTCCTTGATTTGTAGAGACAATCTCATTCTTACAAATGTATTTCACAAGATGAATAAACTCAATTTTAAAGATAGGAGTAGATTGGGATTTCCAGTTTTTAGTAACGATTTTCCTTGCTATAGACAGGATAGACCATAGTAAAAATGTTTAGTTTTTAGGAATGACTTCAGGAACAGGAGCACTGAAAAGGATAAGGGAGTCAGAAATTATACAGTTGTCATTCCATAGAGATTTACAAAGATATTTAAAGTCTAACCAGAATGGAGAAATTATTTTGCAATTATACCACAGTACAAGGACAAAATGATTGACTTCAACAATTGGCTAAGCTTCTGGTGTCATTCTAAGGGGATCCAGTATCTGTCTGCCTAGGATGACATGATTGACAGACCCTAATGCTTTGCCAGAGATGGTCTGCACCTGTCGCCCCTGTGATTCAGGATACTGGCTGAGGCTCTTTCCACTCCCTATAGTGCCATTTTATGCAAGGTTCAAATGGCAAATTCACCATCATAACAGGTACAAGCAAGCAAAATCTGAGGGTAATGCTAGAAGTCCAAACCTTAAAATCCACTCACTTGAGGCACTCCTTAAAATGGAGAACATTGACATTTGTTCAGTGACAGAGACCTGGTTCCAGGCTCCAGAGAGCACCCTTGCATTACCAGGCTATAATTCATACTGCACCTTTTGGCCACCTAACCTGGACCAAAACACTAAAGGCAGAGGCATGTCCATATTCATTAAGGATATCCACACCTCCAGGCTAGTTGCTTAGCATAATGCATCTGAGATGATCCAAGTGCAACTATCTCTGGGCAAGACTGCAATCCAAATTGTAGCTTGCTACAGATCCCCCACCATGCCCCAGGATTCCCACTCCTCATTTCTTGATACACTGGAAAATATTAGGGTACAACCTAACACCCTAATAATGGGTGATTTCAACTACCCCACCATTAACTGGGAAAACAACTCATGTACCAACTTTTTTGCTCAACGTTTTCTAGAATTCATGAATTCCAATGCCTTGGATCAACTTATCCACACCCCCACCAAGAGCAGCAATATCCTAGACCTGGTCATTACCAACATGGGCAACTGGTGTTCAACACCAGAGGTCAATTCCTCATTGGTCAAATCCTACCACAAGCTAATCACCCTAGACATCCACATCCCCCCCACCCCCATTAGGGAAACCACCGTAAAAAATTTCTCCAAAGCCAACTTCAAGCTTAAGACAGAAGTGGCAAACTTCACGACACCCATGTAGATGGACAATAGAGGTACTACTGCTGAATCCTACACAAATGCACTTTATAAGCACTTACATGATTGCATGGATTGTGCAATCCCTATCAGGACCAAGATGCTATCCACCAAAAAGGTGGCCATCTGTTGGTCCTCTACATATAAAAGAAGACAACAGAAGAAAAAAAAAAAAAAAAAAAGTAAAAATGATTGGTCCATGGTCCCTCAGAGTCAGCCTCTCAGTAAGCTGAGATTCCTTCCTCATAAATGAAAACAAAATGCTAAACAAAAAAACAAACTAGCCACTAAACAAAAAGACAAGGCTTCTATAGCTATGTCAAGAATGGCAAATCTCAAATCTGACACTCAGATCTGAGTTACAGCACAATGGCACTAACAACATACTGCAAACCATAACATATTGCAACATCAGTTCAGTGCCCCCAACACCCCTACCCCCCTCTCCTCCTCTAAAGGGCCCATCTCTAGACTGGAAAAGAATGGTTCCTGTGTCATGGCTGCACAGATAAAAAACCCACACTCTCTCAAAGCCAAGAACACATCATTCATGGGACCTGACCCTATCCCAGGCCTAACTACAGAATGAACTACAGACCCACCTAACCACCATGTTCAATCATATCATAGTCTCCTCAGGGCTTTGTGCCCACTGAATGGTGCACAGCAGCACAGCATAATTATCACACTCCAAGGGGGAGCCACCACAGACCCGGGAACTACCGCCCGATTAGCTGATGAGCCTGGGTCTGCAGACTATGGAGCGTATCATCAAGGTGTGGCGGTCCCCTAAGAAACTCTACAACAGAAGAAAGAAAAAGCAAAAAAAACAAAAAAGAAGAAAGAAACTCCATGATGGTCCCATGGTCAGTGATGAGATTCCCCATAAAATACTCCAAAAGCAAGTAAAACAAAAAAAAGAAAAAAAAAGCTCACTAATTCTAAAAAACAACCACAAAGCATTCTATAGCTATGTCAAGAAATCAATGCAACACACTAGATCTGCTCTTTACAACAGCAACAATGGCACTAAACAACCACACAACCAACTGATATTGCCAACATCCAGATAGATAAGTTGCTAACTTTACCCCCTCTCACCCTCTAAGGGGCCCCTCTCTCTATACTGGAAGGACTGGAATTCCTAATCATGGCTGCACAGATAAAACCAACAACCCACCCTCTCCAAAGCCAAGAACACAGCATTCATGGGAACATCCATCCCAGGCAGGCTTCCTACCTACAACTAGACAGAATGAACTGGCACACCACACAGAAAGTGTTCAATCGTAATCACCTCCTCTCAGGCTTTGTGCCCACTGAAATGGTGCACAGCATAGTTATCACACTCCACAAGAGGGGCCACCACACAGACGGGAAACTACCGCCCGATTAGCCTGATGAGCCTGGTCTGCAAGACTATGGAACGTATCATCATGGAACATGTAAACAATGACATTGGTAATCTACAAACTCTGGACCCCACCCAGTTCGGGTTTGTAAAAGGCAGATCATGTCTCCTAAACCTGATAGACTTCTTTGAAGCGGTCACCAAAGCTGTAGATGAGGATAAGGTGGTTCACACAGCCTATCTAGATCTCGCCAAGGCTTTTGACATCATCTCCCACTCTGGAATTATAAATAAACTCACTAAACTAGGTATAAATCCCTATGTCACAAAATGGCTTGCCAACTGGCTCACTGACAGAACCCCCACTGTGAAAGTAGCAGACTCCAAATCTGACTTCAGACCAGTGACAAGTGGAGTACCACAGGGTTCAGTCCTGGGTCCTCTCCTGTTTGGTATCTACTTCTCTGAAGTACAGACTAACACAGAAGGTCTTTGGCTAATGAAGTTCACAGATGACTGCAAACTAGGAGCCATAATTGAAACTCCTAACGATATGGAGATCCTACAAAAGGGCCTCACTGAGACAGATGCCTATTGTCAAAGCCATGGCCTCAAGCTCAATGCCAAAAAGTGCAGTGTCATCCCTTTTGGTAAAAACTCTGTACCCATGAACTACCACATAGGCGGTAGTCTACTTAACCCCAAAAGTGTGATAAGAGACCTTGGTACACAGGTGGACAGTCATCTCTCCTTTGATAATCACATCGCCACAGTAGTAAGGAAATCCTTCTATTTGGCACACCTCATCACAAAAGGTTTCTTATCCAGGAAAAAAGAGGTCATTGTTCCCCTCTACTCATCACTCATTAGACCCATTATAGAACACAGCTCCCCTTTTGGTATGTACCTCACAAGACTTCTACAACTGGAAAGGCCACAGAAATACCTCACAAAGAGGATTACAAGCCTCAAACAGATGCCCTATGCAGACCGTCTCAAAAAACTCCAGATTTACTCCGTCGCATATTGCCTACTCAGAGGCGATCTCTGTCTAACATACAAAGCTATGTCAAACTCAGAGCTGTTGGACATGCTCCACTTAAAGAAATCCCAATCCCTCCAAGCTACACCCTCTAGGGACCTAAACCTTGTCACCACAATAAACAGAACATGCTGGAGGGATAGATTCCTGCCCCAGTGACTTCCCATACTCTAGAACAAACTACCTATCTATATAAAACAAAGCTCCTCATTAGCACTCTTCCAGAAAAATCGTGATGATTGGATGGGAGATAGGAAATTCACCCCAGTGATCACTTCTGTGGCTCTGCTCGACAGGGGCAAAGGAAAATAATTTTCTTGGGTGGCAAAAGCCAGGGTACCTTTTTGGCTAGGCTTACATAGGCCCTAGGGCCAATAGCCTAGTACCTACATATGAACCTATGAACCATACGTATCCAGCCAGCATTTCTGATTGTTTATTTTTATTTCTGATTTCTAGCTTTTTAAATTTAATTTTGGTTAACTGTGAGTTCTGTGTATTTGGCCAATGTGTGTGTAGTTCTGCAGAGTTTGTATATGTGTTTTTATTGTGCATAACATGATTTTTTTGTGAGTGAAACTCTCAGCTATGGTGCTTGATGATAAGGGATATAAATATTTAGTAAGTATGGTTACAGTGGTCCTAAATGCTTGATGATATAGGTAGAGAGATGATAAAAGATCTGAAACTATGGTTTAGATAAACATTTCCATTGCATTCTTTTATCAGTGTCCTTTGTTGTATTGTCTTAATATTTATACATACATGTAGCAGTCACAGCTGAATCTGGAATGTAAACTGGTAATGGGGGGGGGGGTTGCCTGTACAAGAAAATGCTCATTAGAATGCAAGCAGGCAAACCCAAGAGGTGTAATGGCAACTAACAATGAGCTACTGCAGAGGTATCAAATTCCTGACCTCTGGATCTAGAGAAGGTTGTAAAGAGGAGTCTTCAGGTTGGTGTGACAAGCAAAGGCAGTTGGGAAGGTGTAATTAATTAGAAGTAAAGTTCTGAAGAGGCTGAAATGGTCCCTCTGGCCTGAATGGTAAGTGCGAGAGAAGTCCCCACTGTGTGAGAGTTCTGTAAAGTTGCTTGTTAGCAGATCGGATTTATCATGGTGCAGAGGCACAGACAAAAAAGTTATCTGCCCCCAATTATCTTAAAATAAGGTAATGTTTATGATTTTGTTATACGACACACTTGTTATTATAAAGTGACACCCTGAAACAATTCCAAGCCTCAAAAACCTGAGAACACAGCTGCTTATGCAGAATTGTTTATGGAAACCATGTACAATCATGCTAATATCTGCACTAAGACAACTGTACCTACCCAAAAATGCACAACAAACTCAAAAAGTAAAGCACCCTGGTGGAATCCAGCATCAATAGACTATATAACAAAAGAAAGAAAATCATGGCAAAAATTAGGAAGTGCAGTGCTTAGAAAGAAAAAAATCACTCATCAATCTAAACAAGCAACTTAAGGGCCTAATCAAGTCTACCAAAGCCAAATAAATAGCCTTACAGGTCAAGTACAGCCATTAGACTTTCTTTAGCTATGTCTGCAACCTCAAAGAATAATGCCTAGCAAGTTCATGAGCTAAATTTTACTGAAGCCACCAGTACTGAGCAGGAAGATAAAGCAAATCTACTGGCTGAGAAATTTTGCCTCAATTTTACACCCCCAATCACCCCTCAGAAAATAGCTCAGCTATAATTTCCCCAACTATCATTAGGGATCAAGTCCTCAGTGTACTGTCCAAGGCTAAGAACATTGCATCAGGAGATCATGATAATATCCTAGGATGCCTCCTAAATAATATGAAACTTCACCTATCAGGACCACTAGAGTTAGTATGCAACCATAACCTCCAGACAGGCTTTAAACCATGTGAATGGAGAACTGCGATAGTTGTCCCTCTACACAAGAGTGGGTTATCTAAGGAAACAGCTAACTATAGCCCCTTAAACCTGACTAGTCTCATATGCAAAGCCATGGAAAGAGGTATAATGAATGTGATTAGCAATGATATAGAGTATTTTCAGATACTGGATCCAACTCTGTTTGTTTTGGCAAGGGCAAATCATGCCTACTTAGTATGGTGGACTTTTTGAAAAGGTCACCACAGCAATGGATGAGGGCAAAATTATGCATACTGCCTACCATGACCTAGCTAATGCATTTTTTACAATACCCCACTCAGACATTGTAGATAAACTCACAGAATGAGGTGTAAGCTCCTATGTCACAAAGGGTCTCCTTCACATGGTCGACTTTTCTTAAAGTTGACTTTCATATGGTTGAGACCATATGATCAATTTTTGAAAAGCTGACCATGGGTAACTGCTATCTCCGCACAGTGCATAATGGGAAAATTTCCCACTTCTGCACTGTAGTGCAATCTCGGAGTTGGTATATTAATGTTATGGGGGGAGTGGGGGCAGAGCACCCCTGCTAACAGTTTAAGGTAAGTGTATGTTGTGTTTTTATGTTTATTTTACAAGGTCGGCATTGTGAAAGTCGATCATATGGTCTCGGCCATATGAAAGTTGACTTTTTGAAATGTCGACCATGTAAAATAGACCCCACCAGCTGAATGGCCATGAGGCTCTAAGATAGAACCTAAGAAGTAAGGACATAGGAGTCCACCTCCAGAAAGAGACCAGTCAGGGCCCTGTGCTGGGTCTGCTCCTTTTTTGCATCTACTTCTTTGAAGTCAAGGCCAAGGTCAAGGGATTCTGACTCATCATGTTTACAGATGACTGCATACTAGGCGCATTCATAGAATCTCCCCAGGACACTAATATTGTCCAATTAGGGATGAAACAACTGCTGCCAGAGCCATGGTATAAAACTGAAGCCCAGAATTTCAAAATAGTATCCTTCAGGAAGTTGACTACCCCTGGAAACTACCTCAGTGCTAACACACCCATAAATACAGACCCAACAGTCAGGGATTTCAGGTCACATGTAGACAGTAACCTGTCTTTTGACCATTGTGTGGTTACAATAGTAAGGAAATAATTCTATGCTGCACAACTTATAAGCAAGGTTATGAAATCTAAGTCCAAAGAAGTCATAGTTCCACTGTATTCAGCCCTCATCAGACCAATCTTTGAGTACAACTCCCCCTTCACAATGCATCTGACCAGGTACACACAACAACTAGAATATCCACAGAGGGTTTCTCACAAAAAGGGTACAGGGCATAAACAACATGTCCTACGCAGATTGACTCAAAGCCCTACCCCTGTACTAAGTCTCTTATAGACTGTTGAGGGGTTCTGTATGATTGACATGCAAGACATTCTTGGATCCCACTCTGATGGCCTTCTGCATATTTGCAAAACAAATAGCATCAGAATTATTCAATTTGGGGACTTAAACCTTGCTTGTGATATAAATAGGACATGTTGGAGGGAAAGGTATGCATTTTAGAGACTACCTCTTCTCTGGAACAGGCTTCCCATCCCTGTGAAGCACAGTTCTTCCCTAATCCAATTCAAGCATTGCTTTTACCAGAAGATGAGGAATCAGAAATTAATTCATGGTCTGGCACGTGTCCCTAATGTACAGAGGTAGCCAGCAAACCCTTAACCACATAAGTTCTAATCTACATATACCCCTTAAAATAATCTCTCTCTCTGTTCCAGTCTTGGTATTCCACACATTATTTCTATAGCAGTTATAGTTTTACAGAGTTGGGTTGCTAGCCCAGTGCCCAACCCTCCTCACCAGAGGGTGACAAGACAATTGCACTAAGGGTCAATTTAGAGTGACTGATCCACCTATGCATGTGTTTTGGAATGTGGGAGGAAACTGGAGCACCTGGAGGAAACCTACACAAACACAGGGAGGACATGCAGGCTCCGCACAAAAGGCACCCCAGATGAGAATCGAACTAGAGGGGGTTCAGGCACCTAGGCAGCGAGACATTTCCCTGTGGTATATTTGACTGGGGACACATGACTGAAGTGACATTCAGCTGCAGAAAAATATGGCTGTTTGCAAATTCCCTGTGGGCAAAGAGAAGCACACACTGCCATGCTCACAGCTTTAATAGCCAAATGCATGGTGGCAGAAGAAGTGATGAGTGTTGTGCTCAGTGTACAGTACATACTTATATAACTACAACATGTAGAAGTGTGCTACAGCATGGAGGAAATCCTGCGGGATACTGTAGTCACATTTATGCTCCAGTATGCATTTTAAGTAATGTTCCCTGGACACTGTGGTCCACACACTCCAATTATAAAGGCACTGCCCATTGTGCACTGCATTTTTACTGCCACTGACATACCCTCTAGCCAGCCTGCTGCTGATGCCTGCCATATTGCCTGCTCTTTCATGTTCCCTTGGGGACCATGAACATTGTTTTCCCCCTGTACATTTGATTATTAAAGTTGTGGGCATGGCAGTGTATGCTTCTCTTTGCCCACAGGGAATTCACAAACAGCCATATTTCTCTGCAGCTGAATGTCATTTCAGCCATGTGTCCCCAGTCAAATGCACCACAGGGAAATGCCTTGCTGCCTAGGTGCCTGAACCCACTAGAGGACCTCTTGCTGTGAGGTGACAATGCTAACTGCTGCACCACTACACTGCCCTAGAATAATCTTAATGCTCCTAAAATTGTCAGATATAATTGGGATGAATGGCTAGGCTTAAAAGGGACTTTGTGATCTTTAGCCTAGTATACATCTGTGATTCTATGAACCTAGGTCATTTAACCAATTAGTGCTGTGAAACAATTAGGTATTTGGGCTAGACTCCTTAGTGGTCTCCTGTACTGTATCTCTAGTAGCTATCCAAGAAACTATGATCCTAATATATGAGGAAGGTCAGAGATACAGCTATGATATATAATTATGGGGTCTGTGCACAGTGTTGACTGCACCTGGTAACCAGGAGCATAAAGAGGTAGTGGCTGTGACCGTTTTATATATTGGTGTATAAATGATATAATTTCTGATATTTTTGTGAACATTGCAATGATTAATGGCCTTGATAACACCTCTAAAATGTTGGGAACTATTATCAATGAGAAAAATTATCGATAGTTGGAAACATTGAAATGAGGAAGTATTAAACTGCAAGAAAGGAGGCACCACTAGTATGAGTATAACAATCATGTAATCTGCCAGCATGCCCCAGTAGAATGTCAATGTACTGTAAAGTAAAACACATAGCAAGTTGTTGTTATTTCAAGTGTTAATACTATAGGAGATAGTAGTAAAAATGCAACAGATGTGATATGCTTTCTATTGTATTACACACAGATGATATTTCCTGATTGCCAGTATTGCTGTTGTTCATAGGTTCATAGGATCATAGGTAGGTACTAGGCTATCGGCCCTAGGGCCTATACAAACATAGCCAAAAAGGTACCCTGGCTTTCGCCACCCAAGAAAATTATTTTCCTGTGCCCCTGTCAAGCAGAGCCACAGAGGTGATCCCCTGGGTGAATTTCCTATTTCCCATCCAATCATCAAGATTTTTCTTGAAGAGTGCTAATGAGGAGCTTTGTTTGATATAGAGAGGTAGTTTGTTCCAGGGTATAGGAAGTCGCTGGGACCGGAATCTATCCATCCAGCATGTTCTGTTTATTGTGGTGACAAGGTGTAGGTCCCTACAGCATGTAGCTCAGAGGGATTGGGATTTCTTTAAGTTGAGCATGTCCAACAGATCTGGATTTGGCATAAATTTGAAATAAATACAACATTAATAGGTAATTGTATACATACATAAACAAAATTAAGTGTATAATAGTAGCATACATCATTGCCATCACATATCTACCATTGCAAATGGGGTAGTTTGAAATGTCAAAAGTAAAGGAACTACAGATTATCGCAGATACTGTAGGATACACTACAAGAACAGTGCCTTCACAAATCATCTTGTAGAGAACAAAGATCACAGGATAAATATTCAAGGGAGGCAAAAAAATGCCATCGTTCTAGCACTGTATAACTCTTCCATATATGTATGATGCTTCTATCTCATTCAACTGCACGCTTCTTAGGTGGTGTACACATGCCCCTAGAAGATATATAGACACACACCTGATTGATTCTACAGTAAACTCTCAGTTAACTGGAACTCAAGCAACCAGAACTGTCAAGCAACCAGAAAAAAAATTTGAAGAGATACAGTACAATTTTCATGTGTTGCACTTTCTGTCCCCCCCCCCTGCAGAAACATACCTTACATTTTTAGAGTTTTAGAGTTTTAAAAAGGAAGATAGGAATACATTCCCTCTCTCCCTAACCTGAGAACAAGTCAAACCAAACAAATAGTACAGGGTAGATTATTAGTTAGGCCTATTTTTAATAGTAACTCTCAAACAACCAGAAACTATAGTTATCCTGCATCTACCATTCTCCATGGGTGCCAGTTAACTGATAGTTTACTGTACATTGATCTGACAGAATAGATTTCATTATATCAGCTAGGCTTATGGTTCACCTCCCAAGCAGAAATTTGAGTTGCTTATGCTATTTTTCCACAGGATTATGGGTACGGGGCATTCCTATTTGATTCACCTCATACACAGACTAACACTGAGGGGGACAGTAATGGTGGTAGTGGAAGGGCAGCTGCAAATCTTGTAGTAAATTTCCTTTTGCATCCATTTACATAATGTTGGACAAAATAGGGGGCAACTCCTCTTGTACTACTTTTGGAAGCATTCTCCACACATGCCATGGATGCTGTAAGAGTCTCGCGCTCTGTCAAGAAAGCTAGTCCTAGTATTTTTTAATAAAATCTCTGAAAATATCATCCTGGTGGTTTTACCTTTTTTGCCAAATATTTGGCATAAATGAAATAATATCCATGAATGTGTCTGCCAGTGAAAATTTCTGTCAAATTTTTAATGCTGTTAGCTTGAAATGGTATGCAATATAAGTAGGCAGAGCTCTAAATGCACATTGTGGAAAAACATCCTGGATAGCGTTCCACATAAGACTGTGTCTCTGCAATGGTTTTGGTCATAAGTGCTATGACAAAAGGGAAGCTCTTACATCTTCCCTAAATGTCTATGCAGCTGTGTACAAAGTACAGCTGATGCATTATCTGCCCACTTATTATGAATGTTCCGTCCACAATTCACATTTCAGCTAATGACAAATTGTAAACATTTTCCAAGGTAGTCAGAAATAACAAGGACATATCACAAATGTAGTCCTTTAGTTTTCCATATATGAACTCACCACATTTTAGTGGCCAGGTCTCCTGTTATATGACTAGAATAGATACTGGGATATCTTTACTCTGTCATACAATCATTCTTCTCACATGGTGAGTAATGTTATCATACAAAACCTCGAAGGAGACTGTACACTGAAACCAGTACCAATGTCTGATAAGCTTCATTTGCAAATGTATACAAGAATGGAGAGATAAAAAATCAGCACAAAAAGGAGAGTAGTATTGCTGGAACTGAATTCATCCTTGGGTCTTGGTGAGTACATTCATGAGGTGGACCATGTTTTCTACAAAATCTCACCAAGATGCCATTGATGTATAGACTGTATTTTATATAGCATATATCATGGACAGAAGTAGGTTAAAAAATAAAAAAGACAGGTTGGTGCTCAAATCCAGGGATAAAAAAATGCCCAATCCTAGTAGGCGCACTAGTATCAAGACATGGAGGCATTCCTGCAATGAGGTTAGGACATGCTCATGGGGAGGATGGCCCAGCAGTTGTAGAAGGAAGTAGTAGTCCACAGAAATCACAAAAACTGATAGGCCAAAAAAGATCCATAAAGATGATAGAGTGGACTATTGTGGAAAGTAAGAAATTATATATTGTTACTTTTATGCAAGAAGCTAAGAATTTGCAGACAGAAGATATACAAAATGATTTAGAGAGAAATTAGAGAAAAAAATACTTCCACAAGAAAAATTGTCAGAAGCTTCAAATGCAAATTTGTGTTTATTAATGCAACAGATTCATGAAAAAATATATAGACCAAGAAACCTTGAGTCATTTGGAAAAAGAAGCAAATAAAGAACTGTGAAAATATAAAGAACAAAACCTAAAGATTTTTGAAAGGTATAAATAGAAATATGGATATGGGAAAGAAAGAGAGATCTGATATGGTTCAATATTTATGCAAAGAAGAAAGCCAAATTAATCAATACAAAAAAGATATTTGAAGAGAAAAACAAGCAAAGGCACCCAGATAGGGAAATTTCACAATACAAAATATAAGATCACAAAGGGGAACATAGAACAGAAGATTAGTAAATTAGAAGTTAAAAAAAAAAAAAACAAAAGCTGAAGTTAGGGAATACCTGCAAAGTGAAGGATTTAGTGTAGAAAGCCTAAGACAGGTTATATCACAGCGTGACAGAACAATGAGTCCCCCGAGTAAGGAGAAGCAGGAGGAGCAGGAGACATCTGAAGAAGTAATATGGACATGGGAAAGAAAAAGAAATGTAATACAGTGTAATATATATGCAAAGGTGAAAGCAAAACTAATCAATACAAAAAGAGCAGCACCAAAGACATTTGAAGGGAAATACAGGCAAAGACATCCAGATATGGAAAACTTTACAATACAAAAAATAAGAAAACAAAGAGGGAAAGAAGAAAGGAGGATAAGTAATGAGGAATTTAAAGAAATAGAAAATGAGGTCATGGATTACCTGTGAAGTGAAGGATTTAGTATAGAAAATCTAACTATAATAACACCACAGCAGGATAGAGCAATGAATCCCCAAATTAAGGAGAAAATAGTGGAGCAGTGAACATCCGATCAGGTGCCATATGAAGATACTTTGGAGCCTTCAGTAGGATAATCAGTATAAAGTTCAGTTTGAATTGTACTGCAAAGGAAGGAACAGGATCTGAGGCAACTCTTGTTGCTGGGTGTGATACATTAATTAATGGCAGACTGCCTTTACACTGAAAAGCATAATAATGTGGCAAGACTGTTGCACTGGGGATTGTGCAAACATTATAATATTGAAGTAGATAAGAAGCATTGGAAACACGAGCCACAAAGCATTATAAAGAATAATGGACTTTATATCCCATGGGATCACCCCTTGCCAACAGTTCAAAAAATAGATAAGAGAAAACCAGAAATATGAGTAGTTCATAAAAAGAAGTCAAAAATAGCACTGAGCATTGCAATTTCTACACCAAGTGATTACAGTGTCTTATTTATAGAGAAACACAACGTCATAAAATACCAGGATTTGCAGGCAGAAATGAGGGCAATGGAGAAGAAAGATACCCAGACAGTTCCAATAGTAGTAGCAGCAACGGGTCTTACAAAAAAGAATTTACAGTCTTATTTAGATTTTGGGCACATTGCAGGTGCTGTGAAGATCAATTTGGCTAACATCAAAGACTGAAACAATAGTAATTTCACAAACTTTGATCATACTTTGACTTAGGAATGGGGTCCATTCACATCATGGTATTAGAAACCCAAAAGACTTGGATAAATTAAACCGAGAAAACAGTATATATAACGTCTTTATATTTGTTTATAAGTTAGATAAATGTACCACTTTGTCATCATGTAGTCTGCACAAACAAAGGCATTCCAATAGGTCATCTCAGCAGCTATGTATGATAAATCTCCTACATGACTGCTGCTTGTTGATATTGTGTAATGCTATCATCAGCTGTGATATTTCCCATCTTTGGTGTTTCCAGTGTTTGAAATGTCATATATTGGATGACCAAACAACACAAACGTCACTGTCGATTATTGTGTGTACGTGTGTGTGTGTGTGTGTGTGTGTGTGTGTGTGTGTGTGTGTGTGTGTGTGTGTGTGTGTGTGTGTGTATATATATATATATATATATATATATATATATATATATATTTATATATATATATATATATATATATATATATATATATATATATATACATATATATATATGGTCTACTATCATAAAATCTAAACCTAAAATAAAAAGTGTCTTACTGTTCAAATTTAAACATCGGAAATGAACATTTCCATGTGTCCCTAATGTCGAAAACAGCTGTGTATTGTCAAAAATGTCGCTCATGACATTTCCGACAATCAACAGCACTCCCACCCGTCCCATAACTCCCTACCTAACTAGCCTAAACTCACAGTTATGCAGGGGGGCAAGCCCCCCTGCACCCCCCAACTTAATATTCCAACTCTGAGATCGCATTACAGTGAGGAAAGGGATGTATTTCCCTAACAGCACTGTACCGCGATCCCCTCACATGAGCGAACGTTATAATTGCGAATGCACACGCCATTCGCAATGATAACATTCGCTCACATAACCTGCCGAACTATGAAGTATTCGAACATCTGTTGCTCGGATACTTCATAGCCGTGCAATTGCACGTCGGCATTGTGATAGTAAACCTATATATACATATAGATACATAGAAAGTTTGATGTAGCCTGTCAAAATATTTACAATAATGCTTAGTAGTCCATGGAATTCTCCTGTTGTAAGTGTACCCTGATGCCACCTTGCTGTCTGTATGTTGGATAAACATGTAATCGAGTTATTCTAATTATGCCTGTACATTTTCAAAGCCCACTCCCTATCCACTGTCAATGCCTACTTACATTTTTTTCTAGGAAATATATTTTTGTGACAAGTCAGTCCATGTTGTGCTGAAAAGATCTTAGACACCAGCCCACCTACCTAGTTAACAAATACATAAAGGCAAATATGATATTAGTGGCTTTACAGCATAGTTTTATCTTGCATTGTAGGTACAGTGTTTGGAAGAGAGCCCTATCTATGGAAGCTTGAAAAATCTGGAGTGTTCATCATTTAAGTTACCCGAATAAGAGACATATCTGCATTTACATTTTGTGCACATCTTATAGAAGTAATCCGTCCTGAGTTTTTGTTTTCCTCACATTATTTTGGTGAAACTTGTGGACAAAACCTTTTGAAGTTTATTCTAGTAAAATGTTAATTGTATAGGGCTAGAGTTTATGTAAATTTGGATGGCTGATGTAGAAAATGTAAAGACCTACCTCTGTTTTCAATACAAATAATGTCACTTTGAAGGTGGAAGGTGACTAACATGCCCAAAGCCAACAATGTGGTTTGCTTACCCGTACACAATTTTATTTAATTTTAGCATCTAAAATTTAGTTTGATAACGTGGTGTATACTTTATGTCCTTTGTCCTGATCATTTCTCTGTACAGAGACAGGCTGTAAATAACAATGTTTGCCCATATATGTCTAATTCTGAGTACTGAACACACGGATATGGTCATGTGTAACAGTGTAACAGCCCACCTCCGCAGCAACTAGTTTATAGCATAAAATGAACAAGTCTGGCAAACAACTATGCATGTTTGGAAATGAACAGATAATACTATAGACTGACAAAAGAGGCAACATGTGAAGGTGGTTTGCAGCTGAAAGGAACTGCTCAGTTATAACAGCAAGATTGTTTCAGTCAGTCTCATTGCTTAACAGTTTTCAAGGTTGTGCTTTTCAACTAGCTGAAGAGGTTTATAAAACCTGTTACCACTAATGCATTCTTTATATTTTTGGCACTTTGGTATCCTGCATTGATTTATGCTCATATGATTGACAGTTTTTTATAAATATGATGTTAAGTATTAACACTGAAGTGGTTCTATATACATCTCAAGGTGCTGATATAATAAACACTATAATATTTGGTCTATAAGTTATTGTCTTTATGTTTTTCTTATAAAAATAGTGATTATGTCTTAATTCCTTGACTAATTATGTCTTAATGATTCTGCCATGGAAAAAAAATTAAGTAAAATAAAATGCACTTTGTGTAAGAAAATGGCGCATAAGAAAACATTCAAACTCCTCAGAAAAAAATAAAGGCAGATGATTCCTTGTAGGATTTTCATTAAATGAGTTAAAACTGTTTTTAGGTAACAGATTAGTGTAATTTCAGAATAATACACAGACACAGTGTACCAGATGTAAAGTTTCTTTCACAAATGGCATATTAGAGAATATGTTTAGAAAGCAGAAGCTAGACTCAGTGAGCTAAGAAACAGGACATTTAAGTATTTATTTATTTGCACTTATTTACTGGGATTATCTGATTGGGCTTCACCTATTTTCAGAAGTGGCCAAGAGAGATAATGCCAGTACAAAATATATATGTATATAAAGTGTTTGTAAGGGAGATAACTCCAGTACAAAAGATATATGTATATAAAATGTTTGTAAGGGAGATAACTCCAGTACAAAAGATATATGTATATAAAATGTTTGCAAGGGAGATAACTCCAGTACAAAAATATATATGTATATAAAATGTTTGTAAGGGAGATAACTCCAGTACAAAATATATATGCATATAAAATGTTTGCAAGGGAGATAACTCCAGTACAAAAGATATATGTATATAAAATGTTTGTAAGGGAGATAACTCCAGTACAAAAGATATATGTATATAAAATGTTTGCAAGGGAGATAACTCCAGTACAAAAATATATATGTATATAAAATGTTTGTAAGGGAGATAACTCCAGTACAAAATATATATGTATATAAAATGTTTGCAAGGGAGATAACTCCAGTACAAAATATATATGTATATAAAATGTTTGTAAGGGAGATAACGCCAGTACAAAATATATATGCATATAAAATGTTTGCAAGGGAGATAACTCCAGTACAAAAGATATATGTATATAAAATGTTTGTTACAGTTACAGACCACCCTACATTTAATAAACGTGTGTCTATTAGAGGCATAGGTGCCAGTCCAGGGATGAATTTCCTGTTTTCCATTCAATTGTTACACTTGAATTGGGTTAGGGAGGAACTCTGCTTTATATTGATGGGGAGTCTTTTACAGAGAAGTGGTAGCCTGTGGGATGCAGAGCATCTCTGGCTCAGGCTCTAGAACATCTGCTTCCCTTTGTCACAGCAGGTCAATGTTGTCCTGCCTCAGGTCATCAAATGTGTTTATATAATTATCCTTTGTTGACTGGTTTAGTCCCAGTAGGCTAACAGCCTTTTTCAGGGCAGTTCTATTTATACTACTAGGGACAAATCTGTCTAGGACACAGGAAAACCTCCATTACTCTTTTCCTCTATGTAGCGCTGAGGTTGGAACTAGAGTAAAGATGTAGGAAAATGGCGACTCCAATATGAAGGAGAATGTTACTTGGGAAATGACAGATTTACAGTGTTCAGATATGGTAAGAAATAAAATTAAAGTTGTGGAGATAGAAGGAGGAGGTCCGAAAGCTGAAAAAAATATATTGCAGTTGATCAAGGCAGATAACCTAAATGACGTGTCTGCTTCATGGAGCAAAATTGCAGAAAAAAGCGTGTAGGAATCTGCTGATACTGGAAATGAATCTGCTGATACTGGAAGTGCTTCTCTAAAGGAATCCACTCATATTGAAACTGAAGCTGCATCTGGTGATACTGGTAGTTCAGAGAGGTCAGCTGACTCTCACAGTAATGGAGAAACTACTGAAGAGACTGTGCAACAAAACGCCCAGGGTTATAGTTTAATTGTTTTGGGAGATGGAGGGAAGTAGCAAATGAAGAGCACTGAGCACAGATGTTCATATGCTCAGGCTGTGAGCTCTGGGCAGCCATTTGGTTTCATAGGTTCAAAGGTCAGGACTAAGCTAGCTGCCCTTATGGGCCATTTTAAGCCTAGCTATTTTCCCTTTTTGTGCTTGAGTTAACCTATCCCATTTGATGTTAGACTTGCCCATATTACCCCTAATGAGAATAACTGGGATCATGCCATTGATAATTTGAGGAGACTTATGCATGGGAATAAAGGATTTAGGAGCTGCCTTGCTTCAGAGGCAACAGTTGTGGGGTAAATTTTCTGTTTAATCACTTAACATTACTGACTACAAGACAAAAGATGAGAATGGCTGTGGGACTACTGCAAAGAAATGGGACTACTATACACAAGTATGGTGTTTGGAACACTGTTGCTGTGCTTTTAGGCTTCAATGATAAATACATTAGGGCTGTGTTATATTTAGGAATCAAAACCTTTAGTGAAATGACATTTAAAAATATACACTAACAAAAAAAACTGTTCCAGGATTGTGGGATGCTAACGCTTTTTTGTGAGCCTTGAAAGAGCTATGCTTTTTGATGCAAGAACTTTAATCCAAAAAAAAAAAAAAAAACTGGCTGTGCAGTTTAGAACTGCTATATTGAGAAAGTGACTTTAAGAAAGTACTTTGAATAACATTGTTATGCTACCTTTGAAATTATATATCTATATATCTATATCTATGTAATTATATATATATATATATATATATATATATATATAAAATGTTTGGAATGGAGCATGGGAGGTACGGGTTGTATTAACTGCAAAAGAAGATAATATTGTTCATATACCAAGTATAATTAATGTTTTTGGACAAAAGGGTAAGGTGAAATATTGGGGGCAGCTACAAACATGTGGGAAGGACAGTCATATGTCAATATTATCCAAAGAAATGATGTGCACAATGTGAGGAAAGAGGGAATTCAGGTGAAATTGTGGGGCAAAATGTATAAAAAAATGAAAAAAGGCTAATTTTTCACTTGTTGATTGAATGTTACTAGAGCAGGGACCATTTTACAAAAAGAAACAGATATAAATGTGTTTAGAGTAAAAATCAGGAAAGGAGCAATTGAGCAATGAAAAAGATAGACAATACGGGTCAAGCGAGAATGAAGGGGAAGGTTGAAAAGGGTGACTTAGGAGATGCATAAAAGGAAGTGGAGAAAGAGGAAAAGGAGGATGTAGATGACATTTCTACACATTGTATTATCAAGTATTAAAAAAGGACATAGAGGAAAGAGCGAGTCGCATGGAGGAAATAGGCATACGTTTGATCAAACCTAGAGGTTAGGAAAAGAAACCTGAAATTAGCATTGAAAACTGCAAAGTGAAAAGGTGATTTTTTCCATTGGGATAGGAAGTGTTAAAAGTGCAACAAATGAAGTTATGAAAATATTACTGTGTACATGTAAGGAAGTCAATGTTGACATTGTGTGTTTGGAGGGGATAATCTACATGCGGATGAAGACTGAACTCTCAAGCTTCATTTGCTCGATGTTCAACCTGCGGAGGACTAGAGTTTCTCCACATGTAATCACAGTTGGTGAGTTCTGCTGGCAGTGATCCCCTTTACAGGATGATTTATCCTTTCGTCCAGTAGCTGTGACTGTGAATTGTTATATGTAAGTTCAGGGCGGGGCTTACCCCCCCTTGCAAAAACACTTTAAAAAGTATTTTTTCATCCATTTTTCATGGAATGCAGTACAGGGATTTTGTCCACTCATTTGCAGATGTGAGGTTGGTAGCACAGACACAAAAGGATCAAATTAAAGCTTTGTGGGGTGTGGGTATGGAGCTCAGATGATGATAATTGCTCATGAATTTTGTGCTGTTGAAAGATGAAAGTTTTAAACTGCTAGAGCTATGATAATAGGTATTCCAGGTAGGGTACTCATTGCAGATATGATAAACAGAGAAGAGGGGTATATGCTTATTGTGGTATATGTTTTTGTAATGATAGGAAAACAGATTGAACAAGAAATTAAATAAAAATATGCAACAGTGAATATGTACATATTAATAATTTGAGATTTTAACTGACACATAAGGAAAAGGGTTAGGAAAAGGTTTGTGAAAAGGTATGAGAGAAAAAAGAGAGGAAATAGGAAGAGATGGCAGGTGGCAAAAATAATAGAGGGGATAAATATATAACTGGAAGGGATTTAACAGTAAAAGAGTTGGACAAGTCATTAAATTTAGTTAAAGAAAGTAGCTATCCAGCCCTGAGGGTTTAGGGTGTGATTTTTTTACACAAAATTAGCGAAAAAGGAAAAACTTTTCTTTTTGAATGTATTCAATGAGTGGATAAGAGAAGGGATGTAAAATGAAAATTTATGTGAGGGTACTATAAAATGGTGTAGTTCACGTTGTCGAATTTTTAAAACATTGAACTTCATACGTTCAAGACCATATGATCAACATTTTAAAATGTTGAAATGTTTGCACTCAGATTGTAGTAGAGTGGTGATCATGAAATTTGCCCTTTTCTCCAGCATAGTGTGATCTTGGAGTTGCTATACATAAGTAACATGGGTTGTGGGGGTGCAGGGAAGGCTTGCCTTCCTGCAAAAACACTGTATTTGCTGTTTGCTTGCTTTTCGATTTTTTAAAATGTCATTCACATGGTCTTGACCACATGAAGTTCAATATTTTAATAATTCAATAATGTGAACTATATCCACTACAACATTTATTTTTAAGAGTAAGGGAAAGAAAGAGGAGATATTAAGACTCAAGAGCTATAGCACTAGGACAGGAGATTATAAAATTCTTATGACAATTATACACCTGAGAATATGTAAGGTGATGTAATGATTGCAATGGAATATGTAGGGCTAAGGAAAAACTAACAATCTGCAGGTGATGGGGAGGTAGCAGTGGGGTGACATACAGAATGCATCTGACCATGTAAAGCATGAGGAAATGTGGGTATTAAAGAGTTAGAATCCAACTGACAAAGTACTAAAAGTTTTTAAAAGGATATGATCATACATGGAAGAGGGTGATAGTAAATGGGTGACCACGGCAAATAACTGAAAGTGCAGAAAGGAGTGAAACGAGGCTGTTTTACATATGGAATATTATTTACTTTAGAAATGAATGCTGTGGTTATTGTGAGCAGCAGAAAAGTAAATGAAGCAAGTTGGGAGATATTGTGAAAAGTAAAGGTACCTCAATTTATGCCATATGTAGTTGTTTTGGGGGATTATCACAAAGAATAAATGATGGACAAAGAAAAGTGTTTGGGAACTGGAAGATATGTTAAGGGAGATTGGATTAAAGTTAAGGAAAGAAAAAGACAAAGTTTTATGGAGCGCAACAAAAATCTGGAAGATATATTACAGAGAAGCCAAGGGTAAAAAAGGCTTCAACTTTTGATGCGGTCATATGGAATGCATTACGATAAAGGTGTGAGAAATTATTACATAAAAATAATGGGATTGAACAATGGTCTTAAGTAGAATAAGGTTTTGTTTGTGAAGAAAGAGGTGGGAAGAGTAAATTGTAAGTAAAAAAGATAAAGATATTTGTTTTGTGGGATGTTAAAATGTTAAAACGGTATGTTATTGTGTTCAAAAAGAAAAAAAAAGTAAATTTGAGTAGGGCAAAGTATATATGTGACTACATGACTTGTAAGTCCTGAATTATGATGTGATAAAAATAAAGCCCCTTTACTCTTTCGATAGGTGCCACAGGATCTTTTACATCTTCATGAGTTATCACTGCCTCAGGCATTTTGGGACCTTGATTTAACATCTCATCAGACAGAATAATGATGACAGATGTTCAATGATAAATGATGGAGAACAACTTCAGTCATTCCCCTGCATAACGGAGGACCTTCCACAGATCCAAGAAATTCTAGATCTATAAGTCTGACTGGCCTCATAAGCAAAGTCATGGAATTAATCAATCATGATATAGGGAACATCCAAATACTGAACCCATCACAGTTTATATTCGTAAGGGCAGGGCATGCTTACTCAACCTGGCAGATTTTTTGAAATGTTCACCAAAGCAATGGATGAATTCAAAATGGGATGCACTGCATACCTAAACCTAGCCAAAGCTTTTTACACAGTTCCCCCACTCAGGAATAGTTCTAAAGCTAAATAAACTGGGAATAACCCCCATGACACCTGCTAGATTTATAACTGTCTCACAGATAGAACACAGATAGTCAAAACAGTGTCCACAAAAAGACCAGTCCCTCAGGATTTTGTGCTAGCACCTCTCCTGTTTGGCATCTCTTTTTCTGAACTAAAAGCCAATGCCAACGAGCTCTGTCTGACTAAGTTTGCAGATGACTGCAAGCAAGGAGCACTCATTTAACCCCCCATATGACTTACCCATCCTGCAGGAAGGTTTGTCTCAAATAAATAACTAGTGTCAAAATCATGGTCTGAAACTATATGCCAGAAAAAGGGAACTACCACATTGACAATACTCCCATAAGAGTTCCCAACTATGCACCACCAAAATATTGTCAGCCTTCTTCCAAAAACAATAGTTACAAAAATAAAAGAATATGACTACCAAAGCTGTAGTTAAAATAGTTTAATCACAAACCTGTGTTGTATTATTTTATTTTTGTAAATGTTCCCATAAGAGTTGATCCAGTTGTTTGGAATTTGGGAACCAATGTGGAAAGTGACCTATACTTTGACCAACCTGTGTCTATTGTTGTAAGAAAGTACTTAAGTATTGCACAGCTTATAAATAAATAGATTGTGTCTAGCTCTAGGGACGTCATTGTCCCCCTTTACTCACTCTCATTAGGAGATTCATTGAATATAATGCCCCCTTTGCATATATCTGTCCAGACACATTTAACAAATGGAATGCCCACAGAGCTGCATTAATTAAAGGATACAAGGCCTAAGCACCCTGTTTTACATGGACTGACTTAAAGCCTTGTCACTATACTCAGTATTATACAGCCTGCAAAGAGGTGACCTATGTCTGGCATAGATGGCATCCTCTAACCCAGTACTGATGGATTTACCCTGCATCAGCAAGTCAGATGGCATCAGAAATACTTAGTCTACTGATTAAACCTCTTCTGCAACATCAACAGAATTGTTTGTAGGGCATGTATATTTCACAGAGGATACCTCTGCTGTGGAACAGACATAACAAAACATAAAACAAAGTTCATACCTGCAAGGGCAGCTGCCCTAGCACTTGCCTATGAACCTATGACACTATACTTACAGTGTGATTAGTGCCAGTGCAGTCAACCAACACCTGATACAGTTCATGCTACACATCTACCTTCTTCATCGAACCTGAATTATCCTGGTCTTACTGGCACATCCCAAAGGAGTTTTGCTATTTCCAGTGGCTGAGGCAGCTATGGTCACTTCAAAGGTCCACTTGAAGAGTAGTATGAAAGACCCATGCACAGTGACACACTATTGTGAATCATGTGTCAAGCAACATAGTTTTGTTCCATGAGATGACATGCTATATACATGAGCATACAGGCCACTTGCACTGTAGTCACCAAGATGTGCACAACTTACACTGACATGTATGCATAGTGCATTGTGCACTAGCACCAATTTACAGACAGTTGTGCTATCTGACTTTATTAGCATACAACCACCACAATAACTGTCCCATTTCCACAATATGAACAATACTACCTACATCCATAGAACTTGGAAAGAGAAGAATTTATGCATAGCATTTGCATATGTAGAGATTCAAAGAGTTAAGGAAGAAGTCTTGCCTGGTAATGTGCCTCTGAAAAAACAACAACAATCCATGTAGTGGTTGTCAGGGTGATTTTGCCTGCTGTGAGGAGTACTCGTAACTGAGACTCTGTAACAGTAGCATGGTATAGTACCATCTACCTGTCTGCTGTAGACATACAAATCTGTGGGGATTACATGCCACAAGGCGTTTGGAGTTGAGCCTCTGCATAGCACTAACTGCAGCTGTTAACCAGGTACATTAAGAAAGAGATCATTGCTATAATCCTGTGACAATATAACATACTCACCCACTGAATTAACTGCTTTACCATCAGGAGTTCAGATATGGGCATGGCCACCTGAGAGAGGCAATACCTTGAAATTTTCACTTGCAAGGTGGATGATGTGCTTTCGCAAGTCTTCCACAGGCATTGTATTTACCTCTTGGTTAACAGTGTTGCAGGCAAGTATTATTGGGATGAGATTTTGCAGAGACTTATTCAAGATATACATGCCTTGGGCTTCCATAATAGGAATTCTACAACAGATATGACAAAGTGTTCCTAATATGACACCTTCTCTAAAGAGAAAGGCACAGGACATTGAAACAGACAGATTTACCACCTGCAGGCCTCCAACACAGAAATATCTCACAGATGTTGAGGAGTTTTTGGTGGTCATTTGATGACCAAGGGGAGAAACTCCTCATAGATGGGCATTGCTGGGATATAGGAGATGGGCCACCACAACTATTTGTATATAAGGAGATGAAGCACAAGGTTAATAATGTCCATTATAGTACACTCAAGGAATAATATAAATGAAGGATTAATCAAGGTTCACCTGCATTTCTGTCCTTACAGCCACCTTTTGTGTGTAAATACAACAACCTGCATGACAGAATACACCTGCCAACTTATTCACTAGTGGTAGTGGTAGCTTCATGTGCAGGTGTGTGTGGGATGATGATGGTGACCTGTGTGTTCATACTTTTTCAGGCTCCACTAGTGAAGGGATCAGCACAACAGGACAACACAGGACTGATGCCAGGAGGACACCATTGGCTGATGACTGCAGCATGAAAGTGGCACAGTCTGATGTCACAGATGCACTGTTTGTAGATCTGCAGAGGTAGGGGTTACCCACATCTACCAGTGCAGAGGCCATATAGACATAGCAACCAAACACACAGCCTCACCAGTGCTTGAAGGGCATCCTGTACATGGGAACCCTTCAGAAACTTCGCCTGTGTTTTCATCCCATACATCACAGTATAAAAGATTAGCCCAGATAAAGTAATTTTAGCTGGTAGATTTAGGAGATTCTTTCTCTGATGCCCTCCCTGTGTTTCAAAAAGTTTATTTAGTTAAGTATGTAGAAGGACGAGTGATCATGTTCTAATATATTACAGTCAACAAGGCAGTTATTATAGCAATAACCCACGCCTGGGTGTGGGTAATGCGGGATTTACCCACACCCAGAAGTGGGTTATTGCTATTATACTATGACATTATTTAAGAAAAGAAATAATTACTTTTCTTAAATAATGGCATTGTATAATGTCTCTTTGCTGCCCTTCCGCAGCTGGTCTGGTATCCGCGGCAGTTCTGATGTACTGCGCATGCCTACGCAGTACATCAGAGCTGTGCCAAAAGCAATGGAGAAGGTAAGATCTCTATTGCTTTTTACTGTTTCACTATGTTAAATGGGTTTAACATAGCGAGTCAGCTTTAAAATAAGCAATGGAGATGTCCATTGCTTATTTTAAAGCTGTCTCGCTATGTTAAACCCATTTAACATAGCGAAACAGTAAAAAGCAACAGAGATCTTGCTTTCTCCTTTGCTTTTTTTTTTTAAACCTGTCTCGCTATGTTAAATGGGTTTAACATAGTGAGACAGCTTTAAATTAAGCAACAGAGATCTCCATTGCTTATTTTAAAGCTGTCTCGCTATGTTAAACCCATTTAAAATAGCGAACAGGTTTAAAAAAAAGCAACGGAGAAAGCAAGATCTCCATTGCTTTTTACACACTGTGTCGCTATGTTAAAGGAGTTTAACATAGCGAGACAGCTTTAAAAAAAGCAACGGAGATCTCCGTTGCTTTTTTTAAACCTGTGTCGCTATGTTAAACTCTTTTAACATAGCAAGACAGTGTTTTAAAAGAGACTTATACTAATGGAAAAAGTCCGGGCGACCGGACCTTTTTCCATTAGTATAAGTCGATTTACAACGTGCACGCTGGCCAATCAGCGTGCACGTTTTGGAATATTAATGGGGGGTCATGGTATAATTTAAGGTAGTTACAGAAAAATGGTGGGAGAGTCCAGGTGAGTTGATTGGAGAAACATCTGAGAGATAGAAAAACAAAGAACCAATCTCAAATGTTAGAGCATAGTCCTTTATTTGAATGTTCCTGAACAACCTTTGAGGGCTTGCCAGCTTAGTAGCCTGTGGAATCTCATTCTTAGTTAAAGGTTTATTTTCACTTTTAATGTTAACAAATATAAAAAAGGAGAATTCACACGTAACGCACCATAAACAACCAGTATAGAATTCTATTTAAGAAAATATTTTTGCCTGAGCTTCTAGCCCTCTTTTGAACTGACTTCTCCATCTGGAACCCAAGGAAATGAAGACTTTGAACAGAAGAGTCTTTACTAGCTGCTAGGATGTGTCCCTGAATCTTTACATCCTCTGAGACTACATGGATGCAGTGTTCACCTCCCATGAGTCTGTCCCACATTATAGTGTTACAATCACCTGTCACTGTCCTCTCGCTTGTGCAACTGATGATAACTGTGCCTTCCTACCCCCTAACCTGTGTGGTATGGTGTCCATATCATTATTCTGTACTCATGTTTGGGTCAAATGTAGCTAACAAATGATGACTTCATCATTTCTGCTTCCCTAGCCTTTATAAATCATTTTATACAACCTATAGTTCTATAACTATCATTAACCAACTGGTTGATATGATTAGAAAAACTCAAAGCTGGATCTACCCATATATCGAGGTATATAATTAGTCTATAGTTTAAATCATTGTGTGCTATATCAAATATTCATCTTTCAATTTATGCCTCCCAAATCTCACATGCTTAGTTTTTGATGTATTTATCAGCATATTATTCACCTGTGACCAAATGGTTAATTTAGTCAGGTCCTTTGGCAGGCATGTAATCAGTTTACCCAGTTTCAAGTCATCTCCATACAGACTGTAGAACATTGCAGATGAAAAAAGATAGATCAGAAAGATACAGTTTAAACAAGTATGGGCCTAGGACAGAGCCCTTGTGGGGCACCCTGACTGTAACCAAGAATTTCACCTGCCCAATTACTGTATGATACTTGCCATATCCTACTTGTAAGCCATGTAGATATCCATCTTATCAAGAGAACACCAATACCCAGTTGCTCTAATTTACTTATCAGTGTTTTGCATATGACTCTGTCAGTTGCTGAAGTTAAATCTATACATATTACATCACAGCACAATTTTTCAATCATAACCATTATTAAATTGTTATACAGCATCACATTACAGGTGGTAATAGATATTTTTTCAGCATATGCATGATGATATATGGTTTCAAGTCCCAAATTTCCCAGTTCTGACAATAAATTATCCAATATTACCCTCTTCATGATTTTCCACAGCATGAAAGTAAACTTATATGTCTGTATGACTCTGGGTTTGTCCTATTCCACTTTCTCTTAGAGACAAATTTGATAAGTGCATGTCTCCAATCTTGAGGAATTTCCCCATATTTATACCACCTACTAAATAATAGATATAATAGTATCTTTTTTAATTTCTCCAAATCTTTGGGTTTCTAATACCATGTTCATGAAATTAGTATTGTTTCACTCTTTGATGTCAGCCAAAAGTGCTCTTTGCAGTACTCGCAATGTGCCCAGTAATGACTCCTACTGACGTCATATGAAGTTACATGTATTGGTAGCATATCTAAATACAATTGTAGACTCTTTTTTTATAAGACCCGTTGCTCCTACTACTATTGGAACTGTCTGGGTATCTCTCTCCTACATTGCTCTCATTTCTGCTTGCAAATCCTGATATTTTATAACTTTGTGCCTCTCTGAATGCAAGACACTGTAGTCATTGGGTGTGGTGATTTCAATGATCAATGATCAATGCAAGTTTTATCTTCTTTTCTTGTACCAGTGTATCTGGTTTTCCAGCATCTATCTTTTGAACTGTTGGTAATGGACAATCCCATGTGATGTAGACGTCATCATTTTCTAGGATGCTTTGTGGCTCATTTTTCTAGTGTTTTTCAGCCACTTCAATGCCATAATGTTTGCACAATTCACAGTGCAACAGTCTAATCACATTATTATGCCTTTCAGTATACAGTCCTTCTGATATTAGTATGTCACAACCAGCAATGAGGTGTGCAACTGTTTCCCATTATGTTTTACAAAACCCATATTTGTCTGTTTCTCCCACTAGACTTTGTAAACCAATGTGTATGTAGCCCACTATCTTGTGCCACAAATATTAACCTTTCATCTCTTGGTTTGAATTTGCCTCTCCTTAATCATTCCTGTGTTCGTTCCTGATCAACATGAGGTTCTTCCATAAGTTTTCTATACTTGCAACTATATTTATGCATTTTCCACATTTCTTGCCTTCTCATTTGGTTCTTCACCTTATATTCTTTTTTTCAGTTGCTGCTTGGCTTTTATCCAGCTGTGGTTTGATTTCTATTCCTGCTTGATACCGATATGCTTCTGCTAGCCTAAGCAGAGAAGTCATCTTAGATTTACTCTCCTCATGTTTCAAAACTTTCACTACATGTGGGTCTTATGAGGTGAGCAGATATGTGTAGAATCCCACAATTGCAGATCTGTACATATAATCAATTTCAAGGAGGCCCTTCTCTCCTACAGAACGGGGACTATATAATCTTGGTATGCACTGATTTTTATAAATCATTTGGTGAGCAGGAAGCATCCTTCTTGTATTCCTATCTTATCTATCCAATGCATTTTGGGGCCAGTCAATCACTCCAAAACTGTAAGTTAGGACAGAAGAGCAAATTGGTTTATAGCTTGGATTTTCTTCCTAAATGTCAATGCTGTTTTCAGGATTAAGCCTTCTAAAGTACTCCTTACTAAGTTTTATTCACATTTGTTCATGTTTTTTGTTGATCCTTTGTCAATTTCCAAACATTTATATACTTTCTCTTGCTCAAGTTCTTTTATACAACATTCTTGTCCCAAACTGATGTTTTCTTGGTGCTGTAGTTTTCTTGCTTTAAAGGTTACTTTTGTACATTTATCAAGACTAAATGACATTCTTTTATCATTAGAAAAATATTTGACAACTTGCAGTTGTACTTTCAGTTCCACATCTGATGAGCTATATAATTTCAAATCATCAACAAAGAGAAGATGAGAAGTCTTTACACTTTGTTGTTTTCTAGGAGCCAAATTATAGCCATGGCCTAAGCTGTTAAGTAGACAGCTTAATGGGTTAAGAACAAGGCAGAATAATTTGTCCTTTATCATGGCTTAACTGGAAAGTGGCCTGCCACTCTTTCATGATCACTGTAATGTAGTTCATTGGTGTAGGGTGTATCTTATACATTTTTAAGCACTCTTTTATCCATGAATGTGGGATTCTATCAAATGCTTTTTTGTAGTCAATCCATGCCATACTTAAATTCTTCCTCTTTTTACAGTTCTCCACTATGACTTTATTTAACAGCAAATGATCATTTGTTTCATATTACTTTCTTTTTTTGCCCTTTTGTTCTATTGTCATCATTGAGTTTTGTTGTCAGAAGGCAAGTTATTAGGCTATAATTTTTAGGATAGCTTGCAGGTTCACTCTTAAGTAAATATAATGGTACTGTAAGTCCTTGCTGAAGTATTCTCAGGCCATTATTACTAATTCCTTCTCCTCTCTATGCTTTGTTTGGATCCAGTTTGCATAAGTCTTTTTTCATTACAATCTAATTTGATTTCAGTATCTCAGGTTACGTGAATGTCACAAGGACAACTTATCACACCCTTGTGCAGCCAAACTGATTTGCATGAAGATTTTGTAAATATGTTGATATTTTGTTGAGTCTGAACATAACTTTTAGAATTTTCACACAGTTGATCAATTTGCATGACTTTACTCCTACCACATCTTATGTAGATATGAAATGACTTCCTTCTATACTCAATATCTTTATATAAATTTTGTTCAAATTTTTGTCGATCTTGTCTTGCGCTATGCTTAATTTGTTTGTCCAGCTTGTTTGCTTCAGTTTTCAAAATTGCAGTTTGGGATATTTTCCATTTCTTAGATTGTTTGTCTCTTACCTTAATCAAGTATCTTGATCTTATGGAAATATATCCTCCTACCATTGTATGTCTGGATCTGATGTTAAACATTTTTAATTTTTTGTATTCAAAAAAATTATTTTTCAAAATTTCCACATTCTGTCTGCAGTTTTCTTCTGCTGAACGCATCATTCCAATTACTTTTACAGAGCAACTGTTTTGCTTCCATATATTCTGTTATTAATCTTCATTGCATAGTTTAGATTTCAGTTTGGCAGAATTATCTAGCAGCAAATTAACTGTTACAACCCCTTGATCACTGCACATCAATGGTGGTAAAATTGTACATGAAGTAACAGTAATTTCTTTAGAAACACAAGCAATGTCTAGTATGTACCATTCCCTAATAGTTGTTTTTACAATCCGAAGCAAGTATAGTTCCTAAACATATGTTGTGAACAATTTACTTACTTCATCTTCTTCTTCCAGCTTTTTCCCAGTTAGGGGTTGCCACAGTGGAGCTCCAGTTTGCTAATGATTGGCAGTAGATTTTTACAGTGCTGAGTTGCCAGCCTGACACCCAACCTTCAATGAAGGCACACCCATTCACGCATGTCTTTCGAATGCCACTCGACCGTGAGGAGGACATGCAAACTCCACACAGAAGGCGCTCCAGCTGAGAATGGAATGGGAGAACCTCTTGCTGTGAGGCGACAACACTACTGCTGCACCACCGTGGAAGAATTTCCTTACTAATGTTGTAAAATCAATATTATACAATGCAAACTCGGCAAAGCCAACAAGCATCCACACTGTAAATCAAAAGGAACCAATGAAAAAGTCTGGTCACTAACGTATCATGCAGTGGTGATGGCAAAACATTAAATGGACAAAACAACACAGTAAAGCATTCCATAGCAAGCACCAAAACCATAATAAAGTGTGTGGTATTGCAACTGAATCACCCAAAACCCATTATTGTTATTAATACTCTACTCAGTCCCTCAGTTCGAACAGCAATTAACTTCATAAAAGCAGATCCACCCTCACTAGCAACTTGTAACTCTATTTCTTTAAAGTATGCACTTTACATACCACTACAGAAGTCCCTATGTAAATAGAGAAAAAACAAAAAAAAGTAATCAAGTTTCCAATATCGTACCTGAAGCACCCAGTACCGAGTCTTGTTTCCTGATACAGTCCTCCGTCCCTCAGCTCATAAATACCAATCTAATTGGTAAAGCCAGATCTACACTCTGTCTACCTCTTCTTTCAAAAGTGTACGCATAACATACGAAGTACTAAACTATATTTAAAATTGTAAAAATGTCACAACAGAAAAAAAACACGCAAAAATGCAAGCACTGCACTTCTCGATACTGCCCCTAAACCTTTAATAAAATAAACAATAAGCATGAAATAAAAGCGTGGACTATTTTATCTCAGACAAAGTGCAAGAATACAAACTAAACCAGACAAAAACCTAAATAACAGGAACACAAACATAACACAATACAAAACAAACACCATTGTATAATAGCAATAACCCAAGGCTGGGTGTGGGCAATGCTGGCAAAACCGCAATTTAAATTCAGGCTTTGCCTTCATGAGCAAACCACGCCAACCATGGGTAAATCCAGCATTACCCACACCCAGCCATGGGTTATTGCTATAATATTCCAGTGTGCTTTTGGTACATTTAAGTCCCTAGCTAATATTACTCTTACCTTCTGAGTTTCATGCAAGAAATGTCTGAGTTCCGCTAGGTCATCTGCACTTGACTTTGGTGGTCTATACACTCCAACAATTATTATATGTTCCAGGGCTGTGTTTGTTGTCACATGCAGTCTATAGTATTAATGTTGTCATTGGACATGTAATAATCATAGATCTCATAACTCTTTAATCCTTATCATAACACGACCACCTGATTTTTTGTTAGAATGTCTGTTACAACAAAAACATTCATGCCCTGATAGAACTTTAACCATACTTCACAAAAAGTAACAGCATTGTGGGATGAGACTAGATGGCAAACAGATAAGCAGCATTGTTTAGAGCTACACAAAACAGTACTAGAAAACAGGGAAAAATCATTTTCATTAACCAGAAATAGAAAAACAAATATCAAGGAACTTAAGAACTACAACTCTACAAAATTTCAAGAAATATTATTGAGTTTTTCCTATCAAAATGTTCTGGAGAACAACACAGCTCTTTGGTAATGGCCAGTTTGAAGAATTCGCACTCAGAAACCACTCTGAAGAAGGAGATACAACTGATGTCTTCCACATTACATGAACTTTCATTGAAAATGAATAGATTCACTGATAATTTGGAAAGTCTCAAGGAAAACTGCCAAAAGCAAACAAATGTACTAAAAGAAATACTGCAGCAACAACAAAGTAAATTACTTGATATGGAGACATCACTAAATGACATAGATGGAAGACTCAAAGAAGAGGAAAATCAGACAGATTCTTACTTCACCAAAATAACTAGCTACTTAATAAAGTGGATGATTTAGAGAATAGGGAGAGGAGAACTAATATAAGAATATTTGGCCTTCCAGAAAAAACTGAGGGAGAAGACATCATCACTTTTTTGAATTCCTGGCTTCTTGAAGTGCTTCATTTAAAAGAGGGATTATCAAATAAAATAGAAAGAGCTCACAGAACCATCGGAAAATCGATACCCTCTTTACCTCATGCACCACCAAAATCAATTGTGGTAAAGTTCCTGTCCTTCTTGGATAAAGAGCTCATTTTAAAAACAGCCTGGAGAAAAAGTGCCATAACATATAAACAGATTCAGATCAGATTTGACAATGATTATTCTGCAAAGGTGTTAGAAACAAGAAAAAAAAACTTGGCCATTAGTGAAACTTTTCAAACAAAATAAAATAAAAGTGCAGATGGTATATCCTGCTAGAATCAGAATTTTCTATTCAAATGACTTGAAAACCTTTAACAACATTGAATAAGCTTCTACTTTCATCAAGAATAATAATATCATCACAATTCGTGAAGAAATGGACTGGACTGTTTCCACCAACTTGAAAAGATCTCCAGAAAAAAATACTTGGTCTGATGTAAGGAAAAAGAAACAAAGAACTGATTCTAAAACTACATAGTCTTCCAAATCTCTCAAAAAATCAACAAAGATATAAACTTCTGGACTTTACCTCAAAATGCATGTATTTTATCTATTATATTGTCTATTATACTCTGAAACATTTATACTTTTTCTTAAACTTATACTTTATGCAACATACTCATCACAAGTCTAATGGTTGCATCTGATAATGTTAAATGGTTTTATAACTTAGAGTGACTTCTAAAAATATAGTTACATTTCATTCATAGGCAGTGAGAAAAACCAGATTCAAATGTTATATTTTACTTTAGTATAATTAGTTATATGTAAAGGATGAGCAGAGACAACATATACATGTTTTTTCTCATTTCCCTTTTATTAATATTATATTTAGTTCACCTCATTGTTGCATAATAGGAATTGAAAATTTTTAATCATAGTTTCTGTGGCTTACTGACTTCACTATACTTCAAATTCCCATTTTAAAAGTAACATAGATATCCATATTTTTAAATATGGAAAAAACAGTTAAAGTCACTATAAACAGAGTTCTGTTACTGGGTTCTGACAATGCTGTTATTTGAAACATTCCTGTGCACTAGTTAGAACTCCCCTTGTCTGCTATGAAAGATTTAATCGAACTTGATCGAAAGTTTGTTTGTTTGTTTAATTTAACTGTTGAAGCTGCCCACTAAAGTGTGCTAGCCTGTGTAACTGATTTATTACTGTTTCTGCATTTTCTGTGTGTTTCTATCTAAAAACAAAAAACAAAAAAAAATAATCCTTGTTTTCCCGCCTCTCCTTGACTAGTTTAAACCATTTTACAGGCATTGCTGTATTCTGGGCTGTGGTGTAGTTCCTGTGTTGTCCATTACCTTACTTGGATAGAAGGAAGTTTTTTTGCTCACCAGTGGGAGTGGGGAGCCTTGAGCAGCCTACCTGTCTCTGTAGGAAGTGACCTCAGCACAAGAGCTGTAGTAATTGGTGGTTTTGGACCATTTCTAGCTCTTTTGAAGTTCCCTGTTTAAAATCCGCCTCTTGGCATTTTTGCACGGTTGTGCGCGCAGGGCCGGTTAAACAAGGTTAAACTTCTTCTGGCTCCGCCAAGTCTGCTCTTCAAATTTTCCCTTAAGGAAGCTCTACTCTTAGTATAATCAGACTACTCGCTATATTATAAGCCTAGCACTTGTTCTCAAAACTTCTCTACTAAGTAAGCACTCTCGTACTAAGTAAGCACTACATCCACCTACCACCCCTGTGAATATCCACTTCCCTTAAAGGCACAGCACTTCCTTATACTGTTCTAGCATGTCGAGTGGTAGATTACTGGCATCCTCTCCAGTTCAGCTGGCTAATCTGGGTATCTTGAGACAATGCTACAATTGTCTCATGTACACAGACAACCCTCTCCTCCTCCCAACAAACACAAATACATGTGAGAGATGCAACTATATAGCCAAACTGGAGGCTGAACTCTCTCAACTCAGGGCTGGCATGACCAGACAGGAGGAGATGGTAACCACACACACAACAAACCCAGTCCCACATAGACCTACCTCAACTGCAAACCAAAGACATAACACAAAGACATACTCGGAGGCTCTAATAAGAAACTTACCAAAACAACAGAGGCTCCCAAAGCAGACATCCAAAAATCCCCCACCTCAAAATAAAACACATGCAACACATACGTCAATAAATCAGTGTGTCAATCAATCACAGCCCTTAAGGCCAAACACCATGCCTGATACACAGGTGACTCTATAGTCAGACACACCGATGTCCCGCTTACCAGGCTGAACAAGGAGAGGGTGACTGTGAGCTGCCTTTCGGGAGCTAGGATCCGCCACATAATACATGCACTCAGGTCACTCCAAAGCAAGTACAAATATGACTCCGTCATTTCCATGCTGGCGTGAATGACCTGAGATGTACCTCCCTAGACTACATGAAAAAAGACATAGAGGAGCTCTCTGATTATGTAGCCCAGGCTGGTATGACCCTGACCCTGAGCAGCATCTTGCCCTCACCAAGAATGATGCCACAATACAAAGACAAGATGATCAGCTTTAATAATTGGCTCAAGTACTGGAGTCATTCTAAGGGGATCCAATGTCTTTCTGTCTGGGATGACATGTTGGACAAGCCACGCTGCTTCGCAAGGGACGGCTTGCACCTGTCACCACTGGGCTTCCGGATATTGGCTAAGGCTCTTGCCACCCCCATAGTGCCTTTTTTAGGCAAGGCTCAAAAGACAACTCCACCTCCTTAGAAAACAAAAATGGGAAAAAACTAAGGGTAATGCTGCTCAATGCCAGAAGTCTAAATCTCAAGATGCAGGCACTCGATGCACTCCTCAGTATGGAGAACATCAACGTCTGTGCAGTAACTGAAACCTGGTTCAAGGCTCCTGAGAGCACCCCAGCGCTACCAGGCTATACCTCGTATCATGCTTTTCAGCCCCAAAACCCGGGCTGAACCACAAAGGGAGGGGGAGTGTCCATATTCATCAAGGACACCCACACCTCCAGGTTAGTAGCAACACATGAAGCATCGGAGACCATACAGGTGCAACTAACCATAGGCAAAACTGCTATACAACTGGTAGCATGTTACAGACCACCCTCCCAATCTCAGGAACCCCACTCAGCCTTCCTGAAGACATTGGAGGATATGAATGTATCACAAAATACCATCATACTGGGAGACTTCAACTACCCAAACATAGATTGGGTACATTATTCTAGCCCTAACACCCTAGCCCAAAGGTTCCTGGAATTCATAAATTCAAATGCACTGGAACAGCTAGTCACCTCTCCCACTAGGGGAGATAATATACTAGACCTGATCATCACAAACATGGGGACAAAATGCTCCACACTGGAGGTATACCCCTCACTAGTGAGATCTGACCACAAACTAATCACCCTGGACATACATATCCCACCTCCACCCCCAGCACAAAAGACCACAGTGAAAAACTTCTCAAAAGCAGACTTCACTCTTCTTAAGACTGAGATGGTATCCTTTAAGCCCACTGGGCCAGTGGATACCACATCCCACAATGCTGAATCCTTCACAAATGCTTTCTATGGACATCTCTAAGAATGCATGGATCATGCAATCCCAAATAAATCTAAGTCCCTCTCCACCAAAGGCAAGCGTCCTGTCTGGTGGACCTCAGCCATTAACAAATTGTATAACAAAAGAAGGAAGCTACTGCACAACAGAGCAAAATCCCATAAAGGGAAGACATCTCTGATCAACACTAGCAGAAAACTATGTTCTCTTATAAAAACATCTAAGGCTAACTTTGAGAGAAAAATCGCTAAGGACACTAAAGATAACCACAAAGCCTTCTTCAGCTATGTTAGAAACCTGGGTGGAAACCCTCAGATATGCTCAGAGTTAGTTCGCAACAACAAAAAATACACTGAAGCCACAGATATTGCCAACAGTCTGGCTGACAGGTTCAGTGCAAATTTCTCCCCTCCCTCACCCCCAAAAGAAGAAATACTTATCCCAGCTGAATGTAATCTCCCTGTCATCTCAGATGTCCAAGTGAGAGCCGCCCTCAACAAAGCTAAAAACACAGCATCAATGGGACCTGACGGTATCCCGGGTTGTGTGCTACGTGAACTCCAAGAGGAGCTAAACCCACACATAAAAATGCTATTTAACCTTAGCCTTACTACAGCATATGTACCTGAACACTGGCGTACTGCAACAGTGGTCCCACTCCACAAAGGGGGTACCTCTACAGACCCTGGGAACTACCGCCCCATAAGCTTAACCAGCCTGGTCTGCAAAGCTATGGAAAGAATCATTATGGAACTCATAAACAGAGACATTGGGGACCTACAGACACTTGACCCCACCCAGTTCAGCTTTGTGAAGGGCAGATCCTGCCTTTTGAACCTGGTTGACTTTTTTGAAACAGTCACTAGAGCCATTGATGAGGGCAAAGCAGTCCATACAGCCTACCTGGACTTGGCTAAGGCCTTCGACACAATACCCCACTCAGGCATCATAGATAAGCTCAACAGCTTAAACGTAAACCCTTATGTCACTAGATGGGTTGCAAACTGGCTAAAGGACAGAACCCATACAGTTAAAATCGCTGGAGCAATGTCAGACTCAAAGCCAGTCACAAGTGGTGTCCCACAGGGATCTGTCCTGGGACCCCTCTTGTTCAGCATTTATTTCTCAGATGTTAAAGCAAA
The DNA here is from genome assembly GCF_019279795.1 of Protopterus annectens. Taxonomy (NCBI): domain Eukaryota; kingdom Metazoa; phylum Chordata; order Ceratodontiformes; family Protopteridae; genus Protopterus; species Protopterus annectens. The sequence continues at coordinate 188,425,727 of NC_056727.1, forward strand.
CATGGGAGGGTTGTGGCTGATAAAGTTCGCAGATGACTGCAAACTAGGTGCCATAGTCGATACACCAGTGGACACATACATCCTACAAAAAGGCCTCACAGAAATGGACAACTGGTACTGGAGTCATGGCCTTAAACTAAATGCCAAAAATGTATAGTCATCCCCTTTGGGAAAAACAAAGTACCCACAAATTATCACATAGACAGCAACCCACTGAGTACGGAAAAAGTAATCAGAGACCTAGGGACCCAAGTCGACAGCGACCTCTCATTTGACACCCACGTTGCCAAAGTGGTTAGAAAAACATTCTACCTTGCACACCTTATCATGAAGGGATTCACCTCCAGATCCAAGGATGTCATTGTACCCCTATACTCCTCCCTCATCAGACCCATGATTGAGTATAATGCCCCATTTGGTATGCACCTCACCCGGCATTTGCAACAGCTGGAGAGACCACAAAAGTACCTCACCAAGAGGATCAGGGGTCTCCAACATATGTCTTATTCTGCCAGACTAAAGAAACTCCAGCTCTATTCAGTAGCATACCGCCTGCTCAGAGGTGATCTCTGCCTGATGTACAAGGCTATGTCCAATCAGGAACTGATGGATATGCTCCACCTCAAAAAATCCAAATCCATCATTACCATGAGAGCTAAAGACTTAAACCTCGGCACAAGTATGATTAGGACATGCTGGAGGGATAGATTCATAACCCAGAGGCTTCCCATGCTCTGGAACAAGATCCCAGTTCATGTTAGGCAGAGCCCCTCACTGACTCTCTTCAAGAGAAATCTTGATGAGTGGATGGGAGATCATAAGTTTACCCCAGGGGTCACATCTGTGTCACTACTAGACAGGAGCACAATAAACTTATTCTGTTATATAAGGGGACCTTCACTGTGTCACTACTAGACAGAGGCACAGTATTCTAAATCTATTCTGTGCATTTTTGTACCATTTCATGGGGTGGCGAAAGCCACATCACTATGGCTAGGCTTACAAATGCCCCAGGGCAGATAGCCTAGTACTAAACTATGAAACTATGAAACTATGAAATAGTCAGTTAAGGAATCCCTTGCTTGTCTGTTGTTAAGGTAGCACTTGTAGTGTGATATCAGTTGCACAAGCAGTATATTTAAGCTCATTTAACATGGTTTTTGGATTATTAAAATCTAAAAACCCTGACTTCTTTTAAATAAATAAAAAGAATAGGTGTGAAATCAGTGACAGAGTAGCTGTTTTTCATGTAGGTAACACAAAAAAAGAAGAATTTACAGTAATATTGAATAACATCCAATTGAAAAAGTAATAGAAGCATTACAGACTGCATTGTTACACTTGAAGTAAGCACAGTACTTTCTTACTTCTGAATTATTCCTACCTAGGCTATAAGATACACTATGCTATGGTAATCCAGTAAAATGACATGTCTGATAGTTTTGAAAACATCTGTTAAAGTGTTGCAAGTGTAAATAGGAAAATATGTGTGTGAGATGCACACATCAGTTGCAGTTGTGACATACTTCTGTGCACATAATAAGTAAAATCAAGACAGGTTTTAGACATATTATACTGAATACTTCATTAACCTGGTAACAGAAATCATCTAATTTCAGAAGCCACAAAGGGACTTATTACCTTTGTAAAAGAAAAACTTCAAAGACCAAAGCACGTTAGGTTCAAGCAAGGCACCCTTTATTACTTGCAGCAAGGAGACAAAGCATGTAGGTACAAGGTTTGTCTGATTTTCTGGAGATCAGTATGTTATTCTTATACAGTTCTCTTCATGTCACACAGAAAATGTTACCAAATCTACTGCTGACGTAGTCGGACACAGCTTTCTGTATGTTACACAGAAAATGTTACCAGACTTATTGCTGACATGGTCAGATTATTGCTGTCTTGCAAAAACATTTGAGAAAAACAACCTGGCCTTGGGCTTATTTTAGCCCTCCTTGGTTCTTCAATTCTTCACTTGTACGGTTCTAATACATGTGTTACATTTTGCCTAGATTCAAGGTGCATTTCTAGCTTTGGTACAAGTAATGCTGACTATGGTTTAAGCTTTCAAACATCTATTTTTTTCTTTATCAAGGCTTCTAGCAGCTGCACATTTTCACATAGCATAAGCAGAATAAAATGTCTCATCAAGTTTCTAGTAGCTGTGCAGATTCATACAACATGAACAGAATACATGTATTAACCCTTTTAAGCCTTTAATGCACTAAGCATGCATATTGCTATTATGCATTTTTCTAACAACCTTGTAGTTTTAACTTCTGCTTATTTGAATGTAATGTGCACATTGCTTTATTAGATAACATAGTAAACCCTGTACTGTGCAGTGTTGTTATTTTCCTCTGCTCACACTACCTAGACATGTTCAATTGAATTGATTAAGTAGTAACCAAATAAATAGTGAATGCAGTAGATAGTAAATTACTAATTACTCTCCTCACCCTTTAGTGCTTTTTAATATTTCGTAAGTGGGGTTCAACTTTCAGTAAAGTGGCAAAGATGCTGCTAATTAGCCAAAATTCTTACACCAACATGCAAGTAGTTGTTTAACTGCACTACTAAATTGTGTGGGCATGTGTACTTATTTTCTATGATGAACAGTTGATTTATTCCCAGCAAAACTTTAAGCCATGGTTCTATAACTCATAAAATTGGCATATCAGACAGTCTTGCAAGTGCCTGTTGATGTATTGTGGGAGTTGCCTTGATGACGGGGAAATACTGGGAAACCTATAGTAAAACTGCACATAAATTAGCATAATAAAGTAGTTTAGATGTCATTCATTCTACCAAGAATTGTTTGAATTACACATTTACAGACATAGGTTCCTAAGAAACGCAAATCCTAATTGATATTCTGTATGCTACACATCTAGTTAAGGCAGGATTTCTAACATAAACTACCTTTAATTCTTCAGACATTAGTTATATAGCTGACTATTATGCAGCTGATATTTTACTGAATATTGGCAACTGTTAAATAATAAGGTTATCAATTTCTTAGTGAGATGGTTGGTAAAATGAGTTCATCCTGACATTTGATCTTTATTTCCTTACAGTAAATGACCCATGAGAAAATGTCTTCATGGTCTGCTTTTGCTACTGCTTCAAGTAGTAAAATATGACAAGATTTGTAAATTGTAATTCATGATGTGAAATTCAAGTAGAACACTAATTAAATAGATATGAGATATAGAGATTTCTTAAGGCACTGTTCAGCTTAATAGGTTTTGTATTTTTTAGAGTGTCATTACTTTTAACAATTTAATAACAAAGAAGGGAGTCTGCCTACTCTTGTATCTTGTTGCATGACACAGTCTTTGATAAACACTCTATTATAAAGGTTCTAAGGGACTGTGGCTGTGCAGAACAGCTTCAGTAATGCTCTGTCTTGACTAGCATTTTGTTCAATATTCTGTGATGATATTCTCATAATATGAATCGATATTATAACTATGTATTAGTATTAAGAAGTTTATAAATTGCTCACCCACACGGCCACTTATCAGAGCAAATTTCTTCTGTTTCCTCATCACTGAATGATCGCTATGGTCTAATGTTGTCTTTCTTCATTTTTTTCTTTTAATTTGTCACAACTACATAAATGGGTGGACATAAAATAAACTGCATCTGGTTATGCTTTCATTTGTCTCTAATTGAAGGCATGTGAGTGATATGTAGAAATTTATGATGTATTGTTCACTCAAACATATTTACATTATTATCTCTAGTGAACACAAATCTAAGGGTTCATTCTATGGAGTACATAGCTTTCGTAGTATGATTCAAGTGTTCTGAGTAGATTTGTCTGTATTTATCTTCACTTATTGATACATTTCTAAATCTACTTCACTCAGTTATAATATATTTGTAGTATGTAGGAGAGTGTTTATCTGACATAATCATTAGTATATTGGTCATATCAGAATATTGGAGACTATTAATATGTATATATATATATATATATATATATATATATATATATATATATACTACTCGCAGGCTAAAGAAAACTAATGTTAAGCAACATTTACTGTGTTATAAATGAGATTTTACTTTATGAATGTATAAGTAGTGCATGATAGGATGATTATATTCTGAAAAAGAAGTCTAATCTAATCTAAAATTAAATTGTATTACCAAATCACTACTCATTTCCATACATTATGTTTATTCTTATTAATAGTTATATAGGGAAAATAATAACTAATATTGTAAAATCTCCAAGATAAGAGAAAAGGTGTACTGGAGATCAAAGGGGTTAGTTTTTTTTCTTTCTTTTTTTATATGGGAAGTTATGGTAGGCAATCTGTTAGATTTCTTATCATCTAGCAGATTGGAAGTGTATTTCACTTCATGTACATAAGAGGGTTTACAAAAATATTTATATACTTGTTATACAAGTAATTTTGGCATTTTTCTTTTTTCTTTTTTGAAGTTATGAATGTTTAAGTAGTGCATGGTAAAATGATTATATTCTGAAAAAGAAGTCTAATCTAATCTAAAATTAAATTGTATTACCAGATCAATACTAATTTCCATACATTATGTTAATTCATTATTAATAGTTATATAAGGAAAATAATAACTAATATTGTAAAATATCCAAGATAAGGGAAAAGGTGTATTGGAGCTCGAAAGGGGTTAGTTTTTCTTTTTTCATGAGGGAAGTTATGGTAGGCAATCTGTTAGATTTCTTATCATCTAACAGATTGGAAGTGTATTTCACTTTATTTACACTAGAGGGTTTACAAAAATATTTATATACTTGTTATACAAGTAATTTTGGCATTTTTCTTTTTTCTTTTTTTATTGGCCTGAACTAAACTCTATTTTTAAGTTATTTCACCAACATTAAAATATTGACTACAATGAGAATTATTAACACAATAGTTACACATTTTACATTTGGTATGGTATTACAAAATATAATACAAAACAACTATGATGTAAAGTTAAATACTGAGAATGGACTTGACTATTTATCCTTAAACACTAATGGTTTAAACAATCCAAGGAAAAGATCTAATTTATTAAGATATATGAAATTAAATAAAGTACAAGTAGTATTTCTTTAAGAGACTTACTTCAAAACAAATGATACCTTTAGCTGGAATCCTAATGAATATATGATCTTATCTCACTCTTCATATAAGAAAAAGACTAGGGGAGCTTTAATTTTATGGGACAATGTCACTATGCCTCAAATCATTTACAAATATGAAGATAAAGAAGGACTCCTAGCCATAGTAATAGTGAAATATAACAATAGACTCTGGACATTCGTAAATATATATTGGTTTCCAGGTATTGGGGTTGGAACAATAAGAAAACACATGGATGTAATAACTAGAGCATATAAAGAAAATTTGATTTTGGGAGGTGACTTTAATTGTATATAGCATAAATCAGAGACCACAAGCAAAATGAATTTATGTGTAAGTTCTATAGGGAAGCTACTTAAGAAATGGGAATAAAGTTTAAATCTAATTGATACATTTAGTTATAAGGAGAACAACTCATTATTATTTTCACACCAAGATCACAGATTTGGGACACATACAAGAATTGATAAACATCTTCATATCTCAAGAGCTGAAAAAGTTATATTTACCCGGTAACCTCACCGTCACGGCTATGTTTATAAAGCAGCATGCAGGCAGACTCGAATAAGGCAGATAGGTTTGTATCCAAAGATGAAAGATTTAATAAAATCTCATAACACCAAACACAATGTTAAAAATGTTAAAAAATACATTCCGTATGTTAAGCGCTTTCATCTGCGTATCGCAGACTTCTTCAGAACAGCTGACTAAAGTGCATTATAATCCATTTAAAAAAACTTTTTGGCGCCAACCTGATCATTGATCATTTAAAGTGCCAGTGCATACTTTTAACCATAACTAATTCAAACTGTAAAAACAATAAATGATTAATTGATTATGACATTTATATCTTAAAACTTTTACTATTAGAACAAACTAAATACCCTAGTACCATAATAAATAAAATGTTGTGAAATACATAAATAATGAACAGTAAAACTATCACTTCTATATTTCTATTTTATTTAACACTCCAATCTTTCTCTCTAATCATAATTAACATTATGATTCTATTGTTACTACTGTTGTAAAATAAAAAAAAATTCTTTTTTTTGTTTTAATTACATAATTTGTAATTAGTATTATTATTTATTTGTTTGCTGAATTGCAACACCTGACCTGAGCTAATATCCTTTGTATATTTGCTCTTGCCTATATCATAAGTGTTTTTTTTATGTATTTCTATAAACATGCTTTAATTTGGAGCTTTTCTCCCCGGGCCTCCACTGAAAATGGACAACGATCCAGTTGGACTAGCCCGGTCAACAAATGTAGAATAAAATAAAATAAAATAAAATAATAAAATCACATTATACTGATTCACTTAACATTAATAATAACCTACTACCAAAAACAACCTAATAACAAAGTAGATAACAAAAAGTGATCATTTTAAGCTAACAATAGAAAGGGTTTTATAGAAATTAAATCATTTATACCTGGTTCCCTTATAGAATCGATCAACACCTGCCAAATACTTTCTTTTTTACTTAATAATGCTTTGAAATTACCTCCCCTATTGGAAGTAATAACTTGATCAATAATGGCAAAACTGAAGCCGTGTTGTTCACCTTTTTTCTCTATATGTCTATATAGTGCATTTTTTGTATCGTGCACCCTAATTCTATACATATGATCATAAATTCTTTTCTTAAATGGTCTCTCAGTTTTGCCAATGTAATAGGCAGGACATAATGTACAACTAGCCAAATAAATAGCATTTTTACTATTACAATTTCCCCTTCTAAATTTTATATAGGTCCTATTTAAATCCTGTAATGTAATTCCTTCTCTCTCATTAATCAAATAACACTGATTACATGACCCGCATTTGGTAGTACCTTTGATATGATTGTTAGCATCTCTTTTCATATAACTTACTTGTAACAATCTCTTAATGTTCAAAGCCATCTTGTAAACACTTCCTCTAAAATGTCTTTTATTTCATCAGCAACAATTACATTTTTCCAATACTTATTAAGAATCTTCATAACATCATTCACATACGGTGAATATGTAAGTGTACAGACTCTATTAATTGGCACATTTTCTAATTTTCCATTTTTCAGCCTATTAATATATTGACCTATTCCTAATATGGGTGGGTACTTATTTCCCCATTCCTTAATGACACATTGTGAAACAAATTGTGAAACATCCTTTAACAGCCCTTCTGGATAGCCACTATTCATAAACATATAAGTAAAAAATCTATTTCCTTAACCATCACATTATATTTAGAGGATATTCTGGCTGCTCTTATACATTGTCCCTTAAAAATGTTTTTTAACATATGTCTTGGGTGATGGCTAGTAAATTCCATATACCCATTTGAAAATGTTTTTTTCCTATATATCATTGATTGGAATCCCATATCAGTATGTTTGATATATGTAGCCACATATGGTATCCCATATCTCAAGAGCTAAATTCAAAAATAATAACATTTTCCATACTCCCTTGTCCTTTTTCAGACCATAACTCATTAATTCTCAAAATACATACAGATTATAAGAAATTAATTTTTATGTCAAGAATTCTAGCTTACATTACACAATTAAAACAATTTAAACCTTGGTTAGATTCAGAAGTAAAATTCTTTTTAGATACAAACTACACTACTGAAATAAATGAAATTAATCTTTGGGATACCTTGAAAGCCTATCTAAATGGAAAAATGCATTCATGGTATAAAAACAAGCTAAAAGAGTGGGAATCAGAATTATGCAACATCCAAAAACAAATTACAGATCTCACTATTAATTCATCTACTTACACACAAAATAATCATAAAAAAAGCATTGGAAGACTTACACAAAAGATATAACAAAATCCTAACTCACAAAACTAATATAGCTGTAGAAAGGTTAAAACTTAGTTCCTTTAATTCACTCAAACATATGCATAATTTAGCAATAAGATTAAAAAAAATGATTTAAAATAATATTACAAGTATTATGCATGAAGGAAGGAAAAAAAAGGTTTCAGATATAAATGATATACTAGATGCATTTAAACATTATCTCTCTGACCATTATAATGATACTTCACATATAATTAATACATCAAACTTAGACTTGAAATTAGTAAAGGTAAAGGCAATACCAGAAACGTTAAAGTTAGACATTTAAAAACAAATATCTCTAAAAGAAATTACTCAAAAAATCAAGAAAAGTAAAAGTAATAAAACACCGGGAATTGATGGAATAATTAATGAATTGTATAAGATATTTCCATCTTAATTAATATCATTGTTTCACAAAACTTTGAATGAAATTCTAGCACAAAATACAACTCCAGTTTCATGGAGATACTCCTTAATTACACCCATTATAAAATAAAACAAAGACCCTTTACAGTGTAAATCTTATAGGCCATTATCTTTACTTAACAATGATTATAAAATCTTCATGTCAATATTAGTTAGTAGAATTAAAAAATCATTGACACACATAATAAATGAGGATCAAACAGGATTCATTTATAAAAGATACACACAAGACAGTATATAAAGAATTCTAACACTCATAGATTTTCTAAACAGAAACAACCAAGAAGCTCTAATAGTAGCTTTGGATATAGAAAAAGCCTTTGATTCGTCACTATTAATTCATCTACTTACACACAAAATAATCATAAAAAAGCATTGGAAGACTTACACAAAAGATATAACAAAATCCTAACTCACAAAACTAATATAGCTGTAGAAAGGTTAAAACTTAGTTCCTTTAATTCACTCAAACATATGCATAATTTAGCAATAAGATTAAAAAAAATGATTTAAAATAATATTACAAGTATTATGCATGAAGGAAGGAAAAAAAAGGTTTCAGATATAAATGATATACTAGATGCATTTAAACATTATCTCTCTGACCATTATAATGATACTTCACATATAATTAATACATCAAACTTAGACTTGAAATTAGTAAAGGTAAAGGCAATACCAGAAACGTTAAAGTTAGACATTTAAAAACAAATATCTCTAAAAGAAATTACTCAAAAAATCAAGAAAAGTAAAAGTAATAAAACACCGGGAATTGATGGAATAATTAATGAATTGTATAAGATATTTCCATCTTAATTAATATCATTGTTTCACAAAACTTTGAATGAAATTCTAGCACAAAATACAACTCCAGTTTCATGGAGATACTCCTTAATTACACCCATTATAAAATAAAACAAAGACCCTTTACAGTGTAAATCTTATAGGCCATTATCTTTACTTAACAATGATTATAAAATCTTCATGTCAATATTAGTTAGTAGAATTAAAAAATCATTGACACACATAATAAATGAGGATCAAACAGGATTCATTTATAAAAGATACACACAAGACAATATATAAAGAATTCTAACACTCATAGATTTTCTAAACAGAAACAACCAAGAAGCTCTAATAGTAGCTTTGGATATAGAAAAAGCCTTTGATTCGTTGAGCTGGGATTTTCTTTTTAAGGCTTTAGAATTGTTTGAATTTCTTACTAAATTTAATACGCTAATAAAGAATATTTATAAAAACAATTTGGCTTATGTAAAACTTGGGGCATTTACCTTGAAGACTATTGAAATAACCAAAGGTTCAAGGCAGGGATGTCCGATGTCTCCCATCCTGTTTGCCTTAGGAATTGAATTATTTGCCTCATTAGTACACCACAACTGTAATATATCAGGCATAGATGTATATGGTCAACTCAATTAAAAAATTATGTTATTTGCTGATGATGTTTTACTCACGTTATCTGTCTCGGAGAAATTAGTACAGAAACTAGATGAAATAGTGGAAAGGTTTTATCATATTTCCAGCCTTAGATTTAACAAGGGAAATCTAATTATATACATTTGAATAAAAAGAGAGAATTTCCCTTAACTACAAATTGTGTGATAGGAAAACAAGTTCCCATAATAAAATATTTAGGTATAACACTATGTGATTATTTAGAATCTACATTAGTCACAAATTATAGCAACATAATTAATAAAATAAAAATGTTAATAGTAAACTGGAATAAAATGTTCTTGAGATTTGAAGACAGATTACAAATAATAAAAATGACAATACTTCCAAAAATAATTACATTGCACAAGCTATTCCTATAGTACCTAGCAAGGAAATCTTGAAAGAAATAAATAAAATTCTATTAAACTTTCTTTGGTATCTAAAAAGAAATAGAATAGCCTATACACATCATAGTAGATCTTGGGAAATGGGTGGAATTAAACTTCCAGATCTAGAGTCATGCATTAAAGTTTCCATATTAAGAACTATCATTAACTGGATAGATCCTAATTATTCTTCAACATGGAAAACATTGCACACTATTATTTTTCTAAATGAAAATAAAATAATTAAAAATTTTATATTAAGTGAACCAAATAATAGGATGTGGCACATATTGACTGTTAATATTCAATATAATATAACAAAACCAGCAAACTTAAATTATATAAATACTATTTACAATGTATTCAGAAGATTTAAATATAAACACGGATATTAAGATTTGGCTAGACTTGATAATACCCTTTAGCTCTACAAAGGACTTCTTCAATAAAATTCATAATGTTATCTTAACTAGATGGGAGGGGAAAAACTTCCCTTGTTGGCAACATTGTATAGAGAATCAAGTAGTATTAGACATTCAACAAATTCAGAATAAATATGACATTCCATCAGCAGATTGGTTAATACTACAAAGCATATTATCATATGTTAAGGATCTTAATAGTAAAATTATTAATTCTCCTTATAGAACTAGTCCAAATTTGATAAATCTAATATCTGAAGTTATTTACGACAATTATAATTGGAAAAATCTAATTTCAAAATTATACAAAATATTGATAACATATAAAACTAACTCTAATGCAAGATATTGGAATTTCAAAACAAAAGGATGTCACACTAATCTATCAACTGAGAGTAAAACAAATTGTTTATGTTCTGTTAACTTAACATTTAATTTACAAGTATGGAAAATATTTACATGGAAATATATTCACAGGGCATTTATTACACCTGATAAACTAACCAAATTCAATTCACATGATAAATCTATTTGTTGGAGATGTTCTTTAAACTGTAAAGTTGATTGTTCTCATATATTTTTTGATTGTATTAATATAAAAAATCCTGGGAAGAAATTACTGTATTTCTCCAAGCTATATTCACAGATACCTTTATTTTAACCAAATCTTTAGTCCTCTTAAATGTTAATGATACTATTGGAATGAATAAAAAAAGATCTATACCTACTTTCGTCCATACTAGCTGTGGCAAGGAAATGTATAACTAGAAAGTGGAAGCCTTCACAAGAACCTACTCTGGAAGAATTCTTGAGATTGATGGAAGAAACAGCGACATTAGAAATCAAGGTGAAGGAATCAAGAATTTCACCTAAAACATGGACAAACAATCCTTGGGAAAAATTTAACTCTTATTGAGACATTAAAACGAACCCTAAATAATTAATGTGTAACTTTATACTTTATTAATTGAATATTATACATTTTTGGTACTAATTTTATATATTTTATTAATTTTTCCCCTCCTTGGTTCAGGTCAATTGTACATAGTATATTTAAAGGTTTATAATATTTTTTTATTGATGATTGTATTGTTAAACATTATATTATTTGGAAAATAAAAAAAGATTATTTGAAAAAAAAAGTAACAGCATCAATCATGTGGGAATGTAGCAAATTTTCCAATAAAAATAACTTTATTATTAATGCTTCTAACATTCACAACTATCAGTGATGTATCAAATGTTGCTGTCTGTAAACTGTTAAATTTTTGACCTGGCCAAAATCCTGACTTGAATTTCTCAAATATTGAAAAATATCTGCTGCTAAAATTCTGTTCCCTGATCTTGACAGTCGTATCTGAACACATGTGCCCAAAATTAGGCTTGGATACTTTACACATTTCTTTTTTGTTAAATGAGACATTTGTTTCATGTAGATATTTACCCAAAAATCTTTTTATTCTCAGTGCCTTGATTCTTCTTTCTATATGTGATTTGTGAAAAAATACCTGCTAACACTTGTACAAGCTACACTATCTAAGAGGGCTGTAAGTTTCCTGCTAACAGTCTGAGAATTCTTGCAGATATAATCATTTGCCCTGACATGAATAACAATCAGATCCATGCTTTCATACATTGAGGCATTCTAAGGTTTGTCTCACAACCTGTATTTTTGCTCCTGGCAATCTTAGTTAATCAAAGTTTGTTATTTTCTCTGCAAATGTAACTATCATTTCTTCTAATAACCGAATTTCCAATTACAAGAATATCTTTTCTGACCAACTCTGAAGAATCTTCAACTTCTAATTTAATAGTATCTGCTCTATCAGTTGTTAAACAGAATGATCTTCATCACCATTATTCATATTAATCCCACTGTTTTCATTGATTATTACTTTTGCAAGCATATAGTTCTCATCCAGCTGACTTTGTACATCCACAATTTGAGCCATGTAGTCAACATCTGTCTTCTTCCTCTTTTTACTTAAAGTAAGGTTCTTCAATTCTTCCTTTTCAATTCTGAGTTCTTACATTTCACCTGTCCCTTGCCTCTTTTTTCTACATTCTCTTTTGGAAAACATTATGTTTTTCTCTAGACTGGAGGTTTCCTGATAGAAAAATGTTATTATTCCCTGCAATTGGTGTGCTACACAGCAAAGCAGTGTCCTTTTTAGTAAGAATTCACTTTGCTTTACAGACATTTATCAGTATATTTTTCTTCCTTGTTATTTGTTGTGAACATCTTCCTCTCTTTACTTTTTTTTATTTTCCTTCTGTATGTTCTGAATCCTCAGATTGCTGAATACCTGTATCCAGGATTTCAAAGTTGCCAGTGGAACATTATCTTGTTCCATACAGGTTGAGTGATTTTTACAGAAAATAAACACTTCCTTTCCTAAATGTGTTCTGTTATTCTTTGCCAAAAAATATTTATCTCATCAGTCCAGTCATTAGTGTATGTAAGAACAGTTCTCCAAACCATGCCAATTGCACAACTCCTAATATTGGTAACATTGGAATTAAGTCTTAAATAGTCTGAATTCATGCTCCAGTATAATTCATATTTCTGCATGGTTTGTGTTGTAAGACCTTTCCTGCATGGTGGGAGTCACCTGTCAAGATCATCAACCAAGACCATCGGGCATAGTTGGCATCTCATGCAGCAGAGAATAAACAATATGTTACATGTAGCCCACTCCTTGCATGTAGCTTGTGTGTGTGTGTGTGTGTGTGTGTGTGTGTGTGTGTGTGTGTGTGTGTGTGTGTGTGTGTGTGTGTGTGTGTGTGTGTGTACCTACCATCCAGGTGAACTTGTGAAGAGTCCCTTTGCAGGAACCAGTGGCATGGATTAGACATGTTCCAAATGTGTGAATTATGTGAACTGCCTGGGTGGCACACAGGCACATTTTAAATAATGGTCTGTGCATTATAAACCTCTGTGATTTTAAAGAGTGCAAGCAATTCATGCTAATAAATATCAGGACCGCTAGACCAGGAGGGGCTTTGATAACAACTTGATTAAAATCTATGACTCCCAGGACCTCAGGGAAATTGTATTTATTTAAACCAGAAGAAAAATGACCCAAGGTTTCCACAGACCAATAACCAAAAACATTACAAAGGAATCCAATAAGAAGAGCAGGACTACCAACGCTAGAATATAAACGAACTCAAGTTCGAAAACAATTTATTAAATGCAGAAATAAAAAGTTGAGCACACAATTAACAAATACAATTCACTTTTGTCCCTATAAGAATTTTATTAAGTCTATTATTAGGTCATTATGTTAAGCATTAAGTTTTTGATTTGATTATATTCTTAAATTACACATTAACTTGTCCATTTTAAATAAATTAAGGGTCAGATTCAATAAAGCTTACACTAAGTGTACATAATATTATTCAAGAACATTCTTATCACATTTTTTGTGTTCTCTAGTCATTCAGAAAAATTACACTAAGTGTACATGTAGTCTGCACTTTGTGGCAACCTTTACAAATCCCTGTCAATATTTAAAGCTGCAAGAATATCAGTAGGAAAACTAAGATTAGGAGGAAGAAGGTGTGAGTTATGTCTGTGTTGTCTCTTCACTCCGAATGGTGTACACGTTTATACTTATTGCAGGCATTATTGACTCCCGACTTAAATGTTTTTTGGGGTTGGTTATTTTTATACCATGTGATGAGCTAGTGGAGATTTAAATTTGGTGTAATGGGTTGTCAACAACTTTCTGATGAAGTCCCGATTCTTATAGGGATGAAAGTGCATTTTATATATATATATATATATATATATATATATATATATATATATGTATATGGATTCACTAGATAATCTCAAAATACTGAAATATCGAATTTCAGTATTTCAAGACTGAATAGTCGAACAACCACATACCCGAAAATGCAAAATCGCGTATAGCATGGTCACGACCATACACACACACACACACACACACACACACACACACACACACACACACACACACACACACACACACACACACGCACACACGCACACACGCACACACGCACACACACACACCTACCCTACCTATAAGCAGGGGGGAAAGCCCCCACACCCCTCCTACTTATATATACTAACTCAGAGGTTGCACTAAATACACAAACACACAAAAAACACCACTACACACACTCACGCACGCTAACATCCCTAGCCAATACCCTTACACAAAAACCACTTACCTAAAACCCCAGATAAATCCACAAACTGCACCGCACATCATGAACACAACACCACGATAACAGATTTGGCATTTCCGTAGTCAACATACTGCAGTTTCACTTAACTGCACTTTTGTGTGTTCAGTCTCGCCATACTGAAATTCACCATTTCAGTAAGTTGAGATTCTCTAGTGTTTCCATATAGATTTTATGCTCAATTTCTGAGAGACTTGGTTGGCTACAATCACCTGCATTAGAAGCTGAAGTTAAGTGCACACTGGCAGTACTGTATTTTAGTCTTCTGTTAAGTACAAACTTGCAGTTTTAAAAGTACTGTATTTCATTTTTTTCTGTTACCTAATTGTTTCATTGAATAGTGTGCTGTGTGTCTCTCTGCTATAAGAGGGGGTGGTGGTCTTCTCACTTCTTTGTTATCTGATATTTAACTTTTAGCCTAGAGGGCTTCCTCTGTACATTAAGTGCTAGCCACAAAGTTTGAGAATTTATTTTATGCTCAATTTCTGAGAGACTTGGTTGGCTGCAATCACCTGCAATAGAAGCTGAAGTTAAGTGCAAACATGCAGTACTGTATTTTAGTCTTCTGTTAAGTACAGACTTGCAGTTTTAAAAGTACTGTATTTCATTTTTTCTGTTACCTAATTGTTTCATTGAATAGTGTGCTGTGTGTTTGTTTGCAGTTAGTTCCCACCCACCCAATGTGTTATTGTCTTGGTTTTAGTGTTGGTGGCTCTGGAATTGCCCGCCCCTCCTGTAAGTCTGTATTTGAACACTCCTCCTGGGTCCATTTCATTTGCACACTTAACCAAGTAAAGTGAGATCATATCCTGAGTCTAGTGTTCACTCTACTTAATACAGAGAGAAGATTTGAGAAGGACAACCCACTTAGGTACTTCCTTCCTCTCTCCTTGCACTTTAGTAACAAAAACAATTGCACTTTATTCATCTGCTTTTACTGTATTTGTGTTTCCTCCTACTTTATTTTGCTTTTGCCTCTTCTTAAAAGTACTCAGTTTTATTTATTCTGCTGCATTTATTACTGCTTGGTAGTAGCCTGATTAAATTGCAACTGTTATTCTAAGTTTTTTGGTTTAAGCACTTGGGCTTCATACCGGTTGTTTTACATTAGGTAGCTTAAATCCTTCTAAGCTGGGAATTGCTGATTGAAGGCTCAGTGCCTGCAATTCTAAAAGTGTATTAGTTCTGGTTTAAGCACTTAGGCTTCAGGCCAGTTATTCTACATTATGAAAGTTTGCGGTCCGCACTCTTGTGGCAGGAGATCCTGGATTCTGCCCTTCTGAGCTGGGAATTTCTGGTCACAGGCTTATTGTGCTTGTTTATTTGAACTGTTTCTTTCTGAAATTGGGGCACCTTGTTGCTGTAGCATAGACCAGATGCAGGCCTGCTGAATCTTGCTTTGTTTGTATAACTTGAGCACTGAACCAGGCCATCTTTTTTGGAGAAGGTTCCCCTGCACCCTATTGGCAAGAGTGTGCAGTTAGAGCTTGTCTGATTGAAGACTTCTGGAACAGGGCTCAGATTTAATCTTTTTTCTGGTTAATTGGGTAACTTGTTTAAATCAGTTTGTTCATTTTCTATTGTTTTATATATATATAAAAAATTGCACTTTATTAATCTGTTTTTACTGTATTTGTGTTTCATTCTACTTTATTACTAGGGACATTGACTACAACTCTGATCTGAGATATATAACAATAAGTATCATTTTCTATGCATTTAAAGTGTTTTTTGATTGTATCTGCTTTATTTTCTAAAAGAAAACAACAACAAAAAAACAAAAACAAAATACTTGTTTCCTGCCTTTCTAAGCTAGTATAGTTCAGTTTTCAGGTTAGTGCTGAATTCAGGGCTGTGTTCCAAATCTTTGTGTTTGCCCATACCTTACTTGGATAGAAGGAAGTTTCTCTGTTCACCTGTAAGAGAGTGGAGCTTTGAGCAGCCTATCTGTCCCTGGAGGAGTGGTTTCAGCTCTGAAATTAGTAGTTTATTGGCCATTTTGGGCTCCTTTCTATCTCTTTCATTTCCCTGCTATAAAAAACGCATTTGCCCAGTTTTGCACATCAGGCAGCGCCATTTAGCTAGGATATAACTATTCCCAGCTCCACAAAGTCTCCTCTTCAATTTTTCCCTTGGAACTAGACAAACTTTCAACTTATGCACTCAAGCCATTCATTTCTCAGCCCAGCATTTTCTCAAAACTCATAGCAAGCACTTATAAACCCTAGCACTAGACCCCCTCCCATAATGTACAGAAGGACAAGGCTCTCTATTCGACCTTACCAGCCATTCAGTAAAACAGTTCATTGTACCTATCCAGGCATGTCCAAAGGGCAGTTTCAGGTGTACTCTCCAGTCCAACTAGTGAATCTGGGCATTTTGAGGCAATGTTACAACTGCCTCATGTACACAGTCACCCCTCTCCTCCTGCCACCATACACTAATACATGTGAGAGATGCAATTATACAACTAAACTGGAGGCTAAGCTCTCTAAACCCAAGACTGGATCAAACAGTCAAAAGGAGAAGGGAAATACTTGCATCACACCACCAGTCTCACATAGACCCATTAAATCAGCATCGGCAAAAAACACACAAAAATGCATGAAACATACTCGGATGCTCTAAA
This sequence comes from Protopterus annectens, assembly GCF_019279795.1. NCBI lineage: Eukaryota > Metazoa > Chordata > Ceratodontiformes > Protopteridae > Protopterus > Protopterus annectens. The sequence goes on from NC_056727.1 coordinate 188,443,240, forward strand.
TAAAAATCTTCAAAAGCAACAGAGACATCCAAAGCAGACATCCAAGCAATGTCCACTCCCCAACACAAACCATGAAACACATACTTTACAAAACCAGTGTGCCACACAATCACTGCCCTTAAGGCAAAATAACATACCCAACATACTAGTAATAGGTGACTCTATAGTCAGGCACACTGATGTTCCACTCACTAGGCTGAATAAGGAGAAGGTTACCGTTAGCTGCCTGTCAGGTGCCAGGATCCACCACATAACACAAGCACTCAGGCCACTCCAGAACAAGTACAAATACGACTCTGTCATTGTCCATGTTGGTGTGAACGACCTGAGTCATACCTCCCCGGACTACATTAACATGGAAGGGCTCTCTGATCACAGAGCCCAGGCCGGTATGACCCTGAGTAGCATCCTGCCCTCATCAAGAATGATACCATGGTATAAAGAAAAAATTATCAATTTCAACAATTTGCTAAGTTTCTGGTGTCATTCAAAGGGGATCCAGTGTCTGTCCGCCTGGGATATGCTCGACAAGCCACACTGCTTTGCTAGAGACTGCTTGCACCTGTCACCCTTAGGCTTTCAAATACTGGCCAATGCTCTTGCCACCCCCATAGTGCCTTTTTTAGGCAAAGCTCAAAAGACAAACCCACCGCCATAAATAGCACAAGTAACAAAAAAAAATAGGGTAATGCTAGTAAATGCCAGAAGTCTAAACCTCAAAATGCACGCACTTGAGTCACCCCTCAGTATGGAAAAAACTGATATATGTGCAGTAACAGAAACCTGGTTTAAGGCTCCAGAGACCACCCCAGCACTACCAGGCTACAACTCATACCATACATTTCGGCCACATAATCCGGGGCAAAATACAAAAGGTGGGGGCGTATCCATATTCATCAAGTATACCAACACTTCCAGGTTAGTGGCAAAGCACGATGCTTCAGAGATCATCCACATGCAACTAACAACAGGCAAAACTGCAGTTCAAATTGTAGTTTGCTACAGATCATCCACCATGTCCCAGGACCCCCATTCTGCATTTCTTGAAACATTGGGAAACATAAAGTCCTACCAAACACCCTACTATTAGGCAATTTCAATTACCCAAACATTAACTGGGAGAACTACTCAAGTACTAACTGCCTTGCCCAAAATTTCCTAGAATTTATAAACTTAAATGCCCTGGATCAACTGATCAACACTCCAACCAGAGGTGACAACATATTGGACCTGGTCAACACCAACATGGGCGACCAGTGTTCAACACCAGAGGTCAACCTTTCACTGGTTAGATCTGACCATAAACAAATCACTTTGGATATACACATTTCCCCCCATCCTCAGACAAGGAAACCACCATAAAAAACTCTTCAAAAGCAAACTTCACGTTACTTAAGACTGAGGTGGAAAGTTTCTAAGTCTCCCATGCTAAATGATAACACTGTCCAAGCTGCAAAATTCTTTACTAATGCATTCTATGGGCACCTACAAGAATGCATGGATCGTGCTATCCCAAGCAAAACCAAGACTCACTCCTCCAAGAAAAGGAAACCAGTCTGGTGGACCCCTGCCATAAACAAGCTATACAATAGAAGGAGGAAACTAGTACAGAAAAGAGTAAAATCCCAAGAAGGGAAGACATCCCTGATCAGTATCAGGAAGAAACTATGATCCCTCATAAAATTATCCAAGGCGAGCTTTGAAAGAAAAATTGCCAAGGACTCCAAAGATAACCACACGGCATTCTTTAGCGATGTCAAGAATCTAAGTGTCAATGCTCAGATCTGCTCAGAGTTAGTGCAGAATGGCACAAAATACACTGAACCGACTGATATTGCCAACATCCTGGCAAATAGGTTCAATGCAAACTTCACCCCCTCACCCCCAAAAGGGCCCATAACCATACTAGAAGAATGTAGAACCCCTGAAATCACAGAAACTCAGGTTAAAACAGCCCTCTCCAAAGCCAAAAACACAGCATCAATGGGACCAGATGGTGTCCCAGGCTGTGTCCTACACAAACTCAAAGACAAACTAACCCCTCACCTAAACACACTGTTCAAACTCAGTCTCTCCACAGGCTATGTACCCATAGAGTGGCGCACAGCAATGGTTATTCCGCTCCACAAAGGTGGAGACACAACAGACCCCGGAACAATTGCCTATAAGCCTGACTAGCTTGGTCTGCAAGGCTATGGAGCACATCATCATGGAAGTCATTAACAGAGACATTGAGAACCTCCAAACACTGGACCCTACCCAGGTCAACTTTGTTAATGGCAGATCATGCCTCCTAAACCTGGTGGACTTCTTTGAGACAGTTACCAAGGCTATAGATGAAGGAAAGGTGGTACACACAGCCTACCTAGTCCTTGTAAAGGCCTTCGACACCATTCCCCATTCTGGTATTATAGACAAGCTCACCAGCCTGAACATAAACCCCTATGTCACGAGATAGGTTGCCAACTGGCTCACTGACAGAACCCACATGGTGACAGTTGCAGGAGCTAGGTCCAATTCTAAATCGGTTACAAGTGGCATTCCCCAGGGCTCAATCCTAGGACCCTCACCTGTTCAGCATATACTTCTCAGTGGTACAGACAAGCACAGGAGGACTATGGCTGACCACGTTCACAGATGACTGCAAACTAGGGGCTATACCTGACTCTCCGGCTGACACTGACATCCTCCAAAAGGGTCTCACTGAGACAGATACCTGGTGTCAAAATCATGGCCTCAAGCTAAATGCCAAAAAGTGCATATTCATCCCCTTTGGAAAAAACAAAGTACCCACAAACTACCACATAGGTGGTAGTCCCCTAAATACGGAAGACATAATAAGGGATCTGGGGACCCAAGCAGATAGTAATTTCTTCTTTGATAATCACATTGCCAAAGTGGTTAGAAAATCCTTCTATGTGGCCCATCTAATCACAAAATGGTTTGCATCCAGATCAAAAGAGGTCATTATGCCTCTCTACTCATCACTCATCAGACCCATCATAGAGTACAACGCCCCATTTGGGATGTACCTTACAAAACAGCTGCAACAGTTGGAAAGACCACAGAAGTACCTCACCAAGAGGATCACTGACCTCAAACAGATGCCTTATGCAACACGACTGAAGAAACTCCAGCTGTACTATAAATATTAATTGTGTGCTCAATTTTTTATTTTTGCATTTAATAAATTGCATTTTCTTATACTAGAATTCTTTTACATTCTGTCTTTGGTAGTCATGCTGTTCTTGTCTGAAGCCCTATTTATTTATTTATTTATTTATTGACATTTGTTTACCTGGAAAGTCTGACTGTTTCTAGAGTACCCATTTTCACCAGGCTTGAGGAGAAAATCCCAAAAAGGTACATAAAGAACTACATTTAAAAATACAGTCAAAATTCCAAATATATTAAATATACATTAAGACTACCATGCTATAATGGTATACAGTTTGTTTTAGCAATTGTGTATAAGAGCATGATTCAAAAAAGAATGACAGAAGCAGTGTTTTGGTAACTAAACATTTGAGATATAGGTAAGAAAGACATATACAAAAAATTAGGTGTATATGTATATATATATATATATATATATATATATATATATATATATATATATATATATATTTCAGAAATTGAGATCAATTTGAAGAGGTATGAATGTATATGTATACTTTAGTACAGAAAACTGTTAGAAGATGGTATTAATAAGAGATGGATTATTTATATAGAGAGTGAGGTAGTATGGGAGCATGGAGTACAAATGATGTTTTGGAAAGAGAGAAGAATGCATAGCTGTTCAATAAAGAAGGATGGAGAAGTAGAGAAAATGAAATGATATAAAGTGATATGAACCAAATAATAGAGAAAGAGTTGATGGGGAAGGAGTACTGGGAAGGAAAAATATGCTATTTTTCTTAAGCAAATTTCAAGCCTAAGAAGATAAATGCTTTACTTAGAAATTCTTTTAACTCCAGTTTGAAAAAGTTTGGGTGTTGATGTGATATTAATAAAGATGGTTGTTCCATGTTTTAACAACTGAGAAGTAGCATAGGTTTTTTTTGAGCAGATTTTTTTTTGGGTTTATGCAGAGAGAGGAGTTGCTTGTGTTCCGATCATAATGTTCTTTGGGAGTATAGATGTGAAGAGTGGAGACTAAGGCAGGGCAGACAGTGGGTCTGTAGACAGGTGTGATGGGTATAATGTGTGTGACTAATTGCAAATTTAGCTATTTGTATGTTAAGATTCAAGTTTAGATTTTTGTGAGATATAGAGGTTAGTTAAAATAGGAGATCCATGCAGGAGTGAGGGTAAATGGTAATTATTGGCTATTGTAGTTTTGGAAGATGTGTTTTAAAAAGGTTTATGCCTACAGAGCATCCATACTTTGTGATGTGTTTTTCTGCTGTTCTAGATATGGGAATCAAATTGTAAATGTTCACTGTCACGCCTAGGAGTTTGGTGTGTGGAATAACTTCAATTACTGTATTATTTTGTGAGTGGATTTTAAAAATTGATTTATCAACATAGTTTATTTTAGGGTGAAGAAGAGGAGTTTGTTGTTTTTTGGATTATGTAACAGCTGGGAGCCATTAAGCCATGTTTCCAAAGATGAGAAAACTTCCTGAGTTATTTGGAGTAGGTGAGACAGATTGCTTGAGGAGCAGATAATAATTCAGTCATCTATCTGCATATTGAATTAAATAGCTTTGACAGGAGGCTGTGTGAAGGTTATTGATAAAAATATTAAAAAGTAGTAGACCTACAACAGAGCCTTGGGGGACATCAATGATAGTTACAGGGTAGGGTGAGAAGGACCCTTGAGTTTATGAATTGAATGTTACATAGATAGCTAGAAAAATAATTGATAGATGAAGAGGAGAGACCAAGGTTAGAAATCTGGTGTAGGAGTTTGGAATGGGAAACAGTATCAAAATCTTTTGATTGGCCAATAAATAACAAGGAAACAATTTTGCTGGTGTGTTTTGCTCTGTTTACAGTCTCCATGAAAGAAAGTAGAACTGTTATTGTACTAAGGTCTGGCCCAAAAGCCATGTTAATTTGACGTGAGAAGTTCAGTTTGAGAAGATGCTGAAGAAGTTGTTGATGGACACATTTCTCTAATATTTTCGAGAGAGGGGATAGGATGACAATGCTAAAGAAGTTAGATACTTCAGTTATCTCCTTTGTGTAATGGAATAATTAATGCCTTTTTTCTTACTGTTGGGATGTATGTTTCAGTAACTGATTTAGTGATGAGAATGCTGTCCGGGTAAGCTACGGCATCGACAGCTAGTTTAAGATATTCAGCTGAAAGGTTATCTGCAGAGGGTGAGCTGGGTTAGATCTTATACAAGAGTTTTGTGTGCAATTTGTAGACACTAGCTGTAGAGAAAACTTTGAATTATTTGTGGTACAGTTGTGACTGGGCTCAGTTTGGAGATAATATGGGTGAGAAGTAGAAGATGTGTTTTGAATGGGAAGTGTAGAAGTGGCATTTGGAGGATATTGAGTAAAGGCTATATGTGGGTTGGAGTTGGTAAGGGTTAGACTGGTTATATAGTCAATAAAATATTTATTAACAATAGTGGTGGATTGATGAGGTGCTTTATCAGGACATGGGTTATGGTTGCTTTTAGTTTCAGGATTTAGTAGTAAATTGGCGGTTGATCAGAACTGATTATGTTGTTTTGATGGCAGCATGCAGGTTGGTATAAAATGTTTTTCTGTCTCTGATAACTTGTTTTCTCACCTGATTATGGAAGTGCCTTAATTCTTTTAGTTTAGAAGTGCATTTATTGTTTAGCCATTCCTTCCATACTTTATTCCTTTGTGACATTAGTTCTTTGGTTGACTTTGTTACCCATGGAGAGAGGTAATTTCTATTCTTTTTGAGAGAAGAGGAGCTGTACTTTTAATAATGTTTAGGAATGTAGTATTGAAATGGTTAGTGCATTGTCAAGAGGTTGGGTCTGTAGGACAGACCAGTTTATAGATTGCAATGCATTTAGAAAGAAGGGCTGGTTGAATTTAATTAATCATGGATCAGTTTGTAGTGATGTTCTTGGAAACATGGGAAATATTTCTGTGAGTAAATACTGGTAGATGATAAATTAATGTACTGGGGTGGGTGCCTGCTATGATGAATTTACACAGTTTCTAGCATATCTAGTAGGTATTGTAACAAGTTGTGATAATCCAAAGAGATTTACGCTATTAGCTGGGAAATTGGACATTAGGTTTTGACAGTTTATATTAGCATCACCTAGGATAATGGTTTCATTGGAAATAAAGGTAATATCTAGGATATGATGTCTTCTAGAACTGGGATATTTTGGCCTGGGAAAGTATATATTACTGTGATGCATAGGCTTTTTGTATTATTTACCTTTAAGAAAGTGATAAGCAGTTCAGGATTGCCAAATGCTGGAAAAGGGTTTGAGCAATTTGTGAAACTGAAGTCATTAGGGTGAGATAATGCTATTCCATCAGCTTTTGTAAGAATTCTATATGCCCTGATTATGCTATAACCAGGAGTGAGAATTTCAGAGTCTTTTATAGCTGCTTTAAGCCTTGCTTCTGCTACAGCTAAGACATCAAGATTTTGTTATGCAATCCAGGCCTGGAAATCAGCTATTTTATTGCAGATACTTCAAAGTTAAATGTGAGTAAGTTTAGTTTCTTGGTTTGGGATGTACTTATTTGTGAATGAGAGGGACCTGGATTAGGGAGAATGCCTCCAGAAATGGGTATATGAAGGAAGTAAGTAGAGAAATACTGAAGGAAGATAGAGTTGCTTTTGAGAAGTTTGAGACTTAAACATAACGGGATTGGAGTTGGTGTATAGAAGTTTGATTTTTGGGGAGATTAAGATGATAATGTTAAATAAACTAAGAGAAATCTTGGAATAACTTGAAGTGTATTTAGAAATATGTGTAGAGTGTGTGACAGTACATTAACATGTATTAGGTGATGTTTTATAAATATAAGTTATATGCGAGATAATATAAAAGGATATTACTAGGGAGAAGGGTAGTAGGAATGTTCCTTGAGAGTATATCATTATGATCAAAATTGCAAGAGGATCCACTAGGTAACTAGTAAAAAGTAAAATGCAGAGTGTTAAGTTTAGAGACAGAGTATGTAAGAGAAGGGATTATGGTGTCTGAGGGGAAGGAAAAATTGTAAGAGGGGGTGGATTTATGGAAAATAGGTTGTAAGATATATGTATATTGGTGGATTAAAAAGAATGAATAGGTGGGACAAGGTAAGTATAAGTGTAAATAATGTGGCAGAGGTACTCTGGGATAGGATAGGGGAATGGACGGGGTTGCACTAGGTTGCAAAAAGTGAGTACAAGCAAAAACAGTAAGTTCGATATTGTTCAATTATGCATTATTGTGTATGCAGCAGCAAATTAAATGTATATCTATTTTTGAACTCATAAGACTTAATTTTTATATTTATTAATAACTTTTACCATTAAGCTGCACAGTAGGTCACAGTCTGACTTAAAAGCTAATTTTTAAATTTGGGTGAGAGTACAGTTTAAGTTAAAGACAATGTTTATAAACTGAAAAAAAATGCAATCTAGAAGAAAATACAGGTTGGCAAAAAGAGGCTATAGTACTTTAAGTCCTTTACAAAAGGTACATATTGAGGAGTGGGCATATGAACAAAACAGAAGGAAATCTTTTATAAGAGGACCGATAATCTCATTTTGTAGTTAGAAAGTTATTAGAGGAAATTAGTCCCTTGTCAATGTTTCATTATTGTGTGCTAGTGAGTTTTAGATTGAGCTTGTGAAGAAAAGGTAATTCAAACTCTACTTACATTTTATATTATTATGTATCAATAGTAAAGTATCCCTGCACTAGTACATACATCTAGTATACAACACTGCTGTCTTATCGATTCTTAAATTGTGGCATGTCATCTGGAGCAGGTCTCCATGCATCTTGAAAATGCATTGCTGAGGGGTGGATACCAAAAACAGAAGTTGGTAAGGAGGACTAGTTTAGCACCTATAGATAAAATAATAACAAAACAAAATAAGGATGGTGAGTAGAAGTGAGTATTAATTGACGTGTTAAAAAAAGAAACAGTGGAGGGAGAAAGTACAAGGTTAACTAGACATCTAATAGCAGAAAATGAGAGGCTGAAAATGAATAGTGAGGCAGTAATGGCACTAATTTAAATGCCAGGAAGCTAGAGACCTCAGGCAGATAATTAAAAAGATAAGCATAGAAAGATAAAAGGCTGAGTTACTCACTGGGAGACAACTACAGAAATCCCACTTAAAAGTCAAATATTACCAGTTCAGGTAGAAATGTGTAGTACAATAATTGCTTGCATTGATAATTAGAACAATATATTTTGGATTGATAATTTAAATATAGTTACCCTAACACTGTACTAAATATGTGTGAGACAATTTATACCTTTGTGAAAGCTGCAATATATTAGCATTGCTACTACGCCCTGAACATACACTGTTAGTATTCCATCTTGTATTCATGCCTGCGCATTGCTTTCAATAATCAAATGAAACACATTATAAATTTAATTATAGAATGTAGGAAACAGTTTAAGACTGCGTATACTTTGTAGATATTAGTATTACTAAAACACCCTGAACATAAATTATTCAATATTGTCCACTTATGCCTGCATGTTACTTTAAATAATATTAGTACCAGAAATTAATGGATAAATATATCTGATGAAGTGTAATTCCAAAAATGACTTCAGACAATTTATCTATAAGCACCAATTCAAGCAGCTGTGGAGCACCTCATTGCTGAAAAGTGTGGTATGAGGCGCTGATTAGTAAAAGGAAACTGGGGATCAGCACTTGCACTTTTCTAACACACTATATTCAGAAATTTAATTTAATTAATGCTAGTAACATTTCAATTAACCATACTAAAATTAAACAGTGTAGTTTGCAATATATTTGAACAGGACAGCAAGAGAACTTAGCATTAGTCTATGTATCATTTGTTAGCCTTTTTTTACTTTCTAAGTATTTCAAGCAGGACTAGGAAAACAATATGTGGAAGTATAACAATGCAAAACCACCATAATGTCAGACTGCAGTTACAAGAGACAGATTAATTAAGCACATGAAAAACTATAACAACAGAAAGCAAGGTAAGTCAGCATCTCATACATAATACATATCTTACTTTTACAAATATACTGCCAGAGGCATGCTTACAGAAAAAGCAGAGCTATGTCAGATAATCCGAGTTTAAACATAAGTCCAGAAAATAGCAAACAATGTAAATGAAAAAATGAAGGTATGCAGTCAATGATGTACCTTGATTTATTCATTTATTTATTGACATTTGGTTACCAGGAAAGTCTGGCTGGGTAGAAGCCCATTTTCATCAGATGCCCAGAGTGAAAATCTCCAAATTATTACAAATCATTTTAAGAACAATAATTTTACAATCTTCAAAAATAAAACAAAAACATCTGCAGTTTAAATAATTATAACAAATTAGACATAATATAAAAGCATTGGTTAAGAACTGATGCAAGTTATATGACAATCATTTAATATTTAGAACATTTTTAGACAGTTTGTAGAGAAATTAAAGGTAAGTTAGTCTAATACAAACAGGAATTGCAATATGAAGTGAGGGAAAAACAGGCTTATAGTATATTTAGAGGGAAAGTCAGGGAAGAGAATTAGGTAGCAGTAAGGAAGTAAGTGAAGAAGGGAGTGTAAGGCAGTATAAGGAATGAAAAGGTACTTGTTCATATTTAGGGATATGGTTTATTCTGGTTTTAAGCAAAAAACAGAGCCAGATTTTAGCTAGAAAGTCTTTCAAAGTGGTTTTAAAAGAAGGCAGGGAGGATATAGACCTGATGGGTACACGTAAAGAGTTTCAAGCCTTAGCACCCTGGTATGAGTACAGACATTGCCCAGCAGATTTGCTAGGTTTGTAGAGTGTTAGGAATTTTTGGTCACTGGATTGCAGTGACTAACTTGGAGGATAGTTGTGTAGAATGTTTTTTTTTGTGCTGGACAGGTAGATGGATGCTGGATAATTTTATAGGTGGTAAGATGTTATACAAATGTTAGTTGATGTGGCAGATCTAATCAATTAAGGCTGGGGTTCTGAAAGGGTATATGCTGCAAATTTAGCAATTTTGTTACAACATTAAGTTTTAATTTTTGTGAAACCTGGAGGTTAGTACGGATGGAAGCACCATAAAGGAGAGTGGGAAGGAGATACGTTGTGGCAAGTGTAGTTTTAGTTGTATCAGTGAGAAAGATTTTGGCTCTGCAAAGCATCCCTAGTTGTTGATGTTTTTTTCTTGGGCAAATTTTTATATGAAAGTTGAGTGTACGTTTATCATTCACTATCACCGCTAATGGTTTGCTATGAGAGGTGTCTTCAATGGTTGTATTATGAAGAGAAAGGACTTTAAATTTAGTTTTTTGTTTTTTCATGAGAGAGGGATGTGGGGAAAAAGTAGTAGTTTGGTATTTTTGGGTTGAGGATGAGGTGTGAATTATGAAGCCATGTTTCAGTGGTTGTTATAGCTTACTATGAAATTTTTCTGAAGTGTACCATGTTGTCAGATGTGCATATGACAGTGGAATCATCTGCATATTGTATTATGGTGGCCTGTCGTTTTGAAGTATAGGAGGTGTTGGTGAAAATGTTAAGGAGGAGGGGACACTTGGTGAGCAAACAGTTCCTGGGACTTTTTTCCAGGGGGGGGTGGATTCCTAGCCTAACAAATGGAAGTAAAATGGCAATTCTTACATGGGAAAGCTAATTTAAATGGTGCAATGCATTATGGGAATGATGAAAGAGAAAGAAAAAAATCAACAGGATTGCAGAACAGGCAATGCACCATATAACCAAAATGAGTACAAAGAATAGCAATTAGTAAGGTAGTATATTGTCTTTAGTTGTACATTATTATGGATGCAGCAACAAAGGAACTGTATATCTATTTTTGAATTAGAATACAGTTTTATATGTATTAACAAAAATACCATTAAGCTGCACAGTAGGCTGTTTTTTGTGAAATTAGGTCACAGTCTGACTTAAAATTAATTTTTAAATTTGGATGTAAGTAGAGTTTAAAGTCAAGACAAAAGGCTGGATTCATTAATGCCTACACTAAGTATACACTAAGTGTGCACCATTCTGACAGAATAGACAACATAAGCATAATTCACATCTGAGGGGGATTCATAAAGGTACCACAATGTGTGGGCTATTCTTACATTTAATGTAATCTTTCTGAGCGAACCAATAGTGCAAAAAATGTGGTAGAGATATTCTAGAATACAGATTGTGTACATTTACAGTAGGCGTTCATGATTTTGGCCCAATGTTTACATTTTGAAAAATAAAATCCAGAAGAAAAGACAGGTTGGCAGAAAGAGGTTGTAGTACTTTAAGCCCTTTGCAAAACATAAATATTGAGAGGGGGCATATGGACAATATAGAAAGAGTCTATCATAAGATGACTGATTAGTTTGAGGTTAGAAAGTTATTTAAGGAAATTAGCCCCTTGTCAACATCTCATTAATATGTGTTAGCCAGTTTTAGATTTAGCTTTTGAAAAGAGGTAATTCAACTCTAGTTGCACTTTCTATATTATGTATCAATAGTAAAGTATACCCGCACTGAGAACATACATCTTGTATATGACACAGTACTGTCTTGTCTATCCTGAAGTTATGGCAAGCCCTCTGAGTCAGGTCTCTATGCATCTTGAAAATGTATTGTAGTGGGATGGATACCAAAAATGGAAGTTCATAAGAAGGAACAGTATGTCACAAAATGGTCTGCATGGTATAGATTCTCACCTCTGCTACCCTGTAGAACCATTCACTGATCGCACACCTTACTTTAAATATCTAAGAGTACAGCAACACAAAATTCTTACCTTCCAGTATTGTATTAATATAACAAAATAAAAGATTAACTCAACCATATCTCTGAAATGTTTTGCTCAAGAACTCTGGACAAAACCAAAAATTATGCATAATTTTAAATATTACTGCAATTCATTTAAAAAGTTAATATAATAACAGGATTTGAACTAAAATGTCTTTTCTGAACACACAAAGCATGAAACTCAAATGACTATCACAATTGGCTATAATCCTCACTGATTTATCAGGAAATCAAAACTTTTACGAGGTACAGGGAAAAGCATGAGGCAAAATCTGGGATGTTCTGCAAAACCAGAGACAGTTGAAAGGAATGCTGGTTACTACTTGGGTAAAATATACCTTGCAGAACCAAAAACACGACAAACTAGAAAAATCAACAAAGGCAAGGGTATACTCCAAATCACTTTATAAACAATAAAAGTAAGCACTTTCGGACACTGCCAATGAGTGAACTTCTTCAGATAAACAAAAGTTACAAATGCTACAATATATAGAGAACTCTCTCAGTGAAATCATCAGCTCATTAACCATTTAAAGAGACATTAATATTCTAAAATGACATAACGTTTAAAACATTTCTATAACAGTCTTATAAACCATGTAACATATAAATAAACTAATTCACCCCTATATAAATATATACTAAGTAAATATATATGCACATATATAGAATATGGTTTCTGAGAATGAAATCCCTCAAGAGGTGATACTGAATTGCATTTATTCATATTTATTAATTTAATGTATTACAGATATATATATATATATATATATATATATATATATATATATATATATATAAATTTTTATGAACTATTATACGTATATATATATTTTTATCTTTTTTATGTATTCTATATATGTGTATATATATTTACTTAGTATATATTTATATACGGGGCATTTGTAACTTTTGTTTGTCCGAAAGTGCTTACCTTTATTGTTTATAAAGTGATTTGGAGTATACCCTTGCCTTTGTTGATTTTTAAAATATACCTTACACTTTCTATCAGTAAAAAGTAGAATGGCCTTTGACTAAAGCATCCTTTAATCCCAACTTGAACGTGGACTGACAACCATTAATATTACATCAAATAAAAATTTAGCATGTGTTCAAAGTACCCCTAACACCATTCCTTATGCCTGCCAAAAATAAGTGAAAACATCATTGCACATCATTGAGAAAAGCAAAATGGCTACCAATAAAACAGAGATGCTGTCTATTAATAACAAATTTTACCCTTAAACTCTTGAGTTCAGTCTCCTTCCTACAATTCATTAGCAGATTGATCAAATGAATATCCAGTTACAGCCTAACATCTCAGTCTCTTTCTAGCTCCCTATTTACTGATTCTTAAGAGCAATCTTCATAGCATGGATCTCAACTTTTCTACTATGACCGCTCCACATATTTGAAATCCCCTGCCCTCAAAACTGAAATCCATCTCCTCCTTCCAGGATCATTGCTCAACTCAAACAATGTCTAGTCAAATAAGTTAATTATAAATACATCCACCAAGGTGACATCATATAATCATCACATTTCCATTTCCTGCTAAACAACCAACTCTCATCAGAAATATAAACTAATTCAACACATGATAAGAGGAATAATTCCCTCTCAGCCTGTCTCCATTTCTTCTTTATCACCATCCATCTTTATATATCAGCTATTCTACATTAACTTCTCAATTTCCTTACTGTTTCCCTTCTTCTCCCACTTCCTGCATTTATAACGTACATAGTGAATATGTCATAATTAGGAGAGTATTATGGTAATACTGAAATCTGTTAGGACTTAGAAATTAAGAAGCTAGCTTCAAATGAGATTTTTTTAATATAGACAACTATAAATATGATACAACACCTAAGCATACTAATCTTTGTAAGTAAGACTGGATCTTTGTTATACCTATATTTTATATCCTGTTACAGCTTCATGTCTGCATTGTCTTTCTTGGACTGCACCTGAAGCGGGTCCATTTAGCTCAGTGTTCTGCACTACTTAACAAATAAAATAACATACTTAGTATCAATCAGGTGGGATTCATGCAGTTTACTAAGTATGTGTTCTCAACTAGTACATTTTTAAGAAATTTATTTCAAAAGTACTGTTTTCTCATTTTAACAGTGAGAAAGGTAAATACTTGATTATTTTCATAAAAATGTAGTTTTGTATTCTCCAATTTCTAGCAAATTGAGACTAAAAGCTATGGGGCACTTTTCCCTATGCAACATTTGTTTTCAATTTTTCAGAAATATTTTTTGCAGGGGGACAATCCACCTACAAGCCACGCACTCTTACTTAAATATATAAATGCTAATGTTGCACAACAGTGGTGAAAAAGAAAAAACAAACATTTACACAGCTAATTACTGCTGGTACACAAACATATTTCATATAAAACATCATTACAACGCACACACCTTAAAAATGTCTTTTGCTGCAATCCCCCCTTGCACCTCCCGAACTCCCTTATTTAAATATACTAACTGTACAATCACGCAACTGTGCAGAAAAGCAAAAATGCCATACAACGGGAATCACTACCAGTGCATATACAGAAACTGCTTCCACTATGACTGGAAGAAAGCAAATGCACCAAGTACTATAATCCTCAAAATGCATTCACCAAAAAACTGCTACAAAAACACTTTTTTAAGTGTTTTTGAAGGGGGGATCAAGCCCCCTCGCACCCCTTGATGTGGAGAAGCAAGTCTCCCAAACACCCCAAACTTATACATATATATATATATATATATATATATATATATATATATATATATATATATGAATGCTACATAATCCTGAAGGCCTAAAATCAGGAAGACCAAAATCGTGAGACCAAAATCTCAAAAGTTCAAAATACTGAAAACTCAAAATACTGACAACACACAGTATACCAACACTTATTATATTCCAGCACAAGTACATACAGAAACAAATAAAACACAAACTATATTACTCTTCTTCAAGTATAAGCAGGGGGGCAAGCCGCCCTGCACCCCCAACATCCCCTGCTACTTAAATGTATCAACTCCGAGATTGCACATAGTGTAGTTGAAGGGTTTTATGTTTCTATATGCACTTGTGCTGGAATATAGTAAGTGTTGGTATCCTGTGTGTTTTCAGTATTTTGAGTTTTCAGTATTTTGAACTTTCGAGATTTTGGTCTCAGGATTTTGGTCTTCAGGATTTTGGGCTTTCAGGATTCTGAAGAGCTTATATATATATATATATATCTATATATATATAATCTCTACAGATCCCCGACAGCACTTTCTGCCGAAGCAGAAATCATCGAACATACATATCCGAAAATGCTGTTCACCGAAGCAGCACTTTCAGTTAAGTATGCTGGTTGTGCAGGTCATACTACTGTGCAGTTAAGGGAGAATTCCCTTTCCCCACTGTAGTGTGATCTCGGAGTGAGAATAATAAAGTAAGGGGGTCTGGGGAGCTTGCCCCCCTGCATAAAAGAAGATTAAATGTTGTTTTGTTTTCGAACGCACTTTAACGAAAGCGCTTTTTCTGTGAAAGCGCTTTAGTTAAAGTGCATTTGGTTATTGTGGATTCGGACTATTGAACTTTTGTTCAATAGTCCTAGATCCATATATATATATATATATATATATATATATATATATATATATATATATATATGTATGGGTCTACTTTACATGATCGACTTTTAAAACGCCGAGATCAGAAAAGCGAAAATTCACAACACTGACATTTTATGTGCCCGACACACACAAAACCGAAACGATAAAATTCAGTGTAACCTCCCAGTAAATGCAATTACAAAACTAACAACTAATACCATAGCAACAGCACATTATCATTTTGAAAAGCAAACTACATACCTAACTTCACCTACACCCCGCCCACCAACCAATACCCGCATAGCTAAAGAAAATCCCACTGAATACTCATGATGGTGTCTATAGCACCATGAATATTTAGTGCAAATTCCTAAATTCCATAAATAAAATTATTTATTTTCTACTTTTACATTTTTGCAGTGGTCTGCAGTCTCCATAGGGGGCTGCACCCCAAACCCCTGCAAGTTAAATATACCAAGTCTGAGATTGCACTACAGTGCAGAAATGAACAGATTTCCTGTTCTGCTTAGCTGGCAAAGTCAGCATTTGAAATATTCAGTCTTCTGAATGTCAGTATAGTGAAGTTTCACTCATATGAAAATTTACTTTTTTGGGTCACGGCGTTTTAAAAGTCAGTCTATTGACATTTTGATCATGTCAAGTAGGCCCATATATAATATATGCATATACATACCAACTCCACAGTCACACTAAATCAAAGAAGGGGGAAATTTCCCCAAAAGGTATTACATCTGGCACAACTCGCCAACAGTGATTTCCTGTGGTGGAACTCTAGTCATTGGTAGGTTGAACCTGAGGCAATTAACACTTGAGTGCTCAATCTTCATCCACAGGTTTACTACAGAAATCAGAGCAACAGAGATTACATACATGTCACCACAAGCATCAGCTAAAGCTTCTTCATGCACTTTTTAGAATAGGGTGAGCCTGACTGGCTGGAACTGGATGAATCTGACTGTCTGTCCATGTACGTGTACCCCCAGTAGAGCCAGAAGATTGTTAGGCACAATTATGGGCATGCCTATGCCTGGGGTGGAGGAAGTAAATGGTAGTACGACATATGCCACGGCCCACAGAGTGGTGTGGTACTGCTATGAAGGCCATCCCCTTGATATTGCACCATTCAGTTGCCCTGGCTATGGCAGACAGTAGCATCATACCTCACGTCAGCTGTAATGGATGTCAGGTGGCCCTCCACTGCCCTCAGCATGTGTGTGTGTGTGTGTGTGTGTGTGTGTGTGTGTGTGTGTGTGTGTGTGTGTGTGTATGCTGCTGATCCCTTTACCATGTCCTGTGGTTGTAAAAGTACACCTGTGGATGCAGTTGTGATTAGATCATGTTGGAAAACATGATGCCTGTCCCATGTTAGTGATGACTAGCCATGCAAGTAACATGTGACTTGGCTGATACACAGTGTTTACAAAGGCCATTCCACATCAGACTGCCAGATAGTGACATCATGTATACAGCATGTGATTTAACCTGTAGGCTGTAGGAAACATAGGCAGTGAAGTATGAATTGTAGGCTGTGGGCCACTGGACTTCACAGCAGATAGTCCATGCATGCACTTCCTTGCAGTCTGTTATATTAAACCAGACAATCCCCCCATGTATGTGGCTATTAACCTGCCTTCAGTAGCTTATTCTGTTTCTCCCACCCTCTATTCCATGGTGCTACCCCACATAGCATGTACAGCAGACAATGGCAGAGTGCCTCCCCACACGTGGGCTGGGGACAGCTATACTCTGTACACTGTGCATTTACAAGCACCACATGTCATTTTCCCAGGTCTTCTTACAAATATAGGAAGGCCCTCCAAAGATATATATCATAAACCTCCACTACAGGAGGTTTAAGGTGCAACACAATGAAAACTCTAATTGTGTTTGTCCTTTCTTTTAGTTTTTATTAAATGTTTTGTCTGTGTGACCTTTTTACCCTTTGGTTTGGAAGCTTTTTAGGATATTTTGTAACCACCTTAATGGACATAAGGCTTGTTTATAAACTCTCTAGTTTCTAGCATATGGCCAAACAATGGAATCATGCTGTACTGATGAGCTCATTACCATATTCTCTAAATTATTCTAATTTAAATATTAAATAAATAGCCCGAGTTTAAATACAAATTAGTCATATTTAGTTCTGTATGGTATGGGAAAGTAACTCAAATGACCTAGTAATGCTAATGAAAAAAATAATTTTATTGTTTTTTACCTGTACAACCCATGGAGAATAATGATTTAACAATACAAACCATGTGAAGATGGGAGTGCAGCCAGTGCAATACCCTTATAGAGGGATTAAGGGACAGCAATGTTCGGGGAGGTCATAGATCGAATCCTGAGGGAAAGTTATGTTGCATTTCTAGGGGACAGCAGCAATCTCCAAGACAACGTCTAACACTTGTTCACAGCAAAAAGAGTCTCCCAGTCAAAACTCATCCAGTTTTACAACTCAGCTGCAGAAAAATTCGACAAAGCAGTAAAGGTTGCTGTCGACTTCTGCACAAGCAGCAGATAGGAAGACTAAAGAGGCAGGGGAGTCAAGACTAGACTTGATTTATAAATGCCTATATTAAGTGTACACAATCAGTATTCAAGAACATTCCTACCACATTTTTTGTGCTGTTTATTCACTAGAAACATTAGACTAAGTATAGACATAGTCTGCACATTATGGTAACCTTTACGAATTCCACTCGATATTTAAGGTTTCAAAAAAATCAGTAGGAAAAACTAAAATTAGGAGGAAGGTGGGAATTATGCTTGTGTTGTCTCTTCACTCAGAATGGTGAACAGTTAGTGTAGGTGTTCATGAATCCGGCCCTCAGTTTTTACTGTTTCACGACAAAAGGAAAGGTATGAAAGTGTTGCAGGAGGAACAATGTGAGGAATAAGCTCCTGGAATCAGTAATGTTCACTGTGTTTGCCTCAGACTCACCCAAGAGAACACACACACACACACACACACACACACACACACACACACACAACATATATATATATATATATATATATATATATATATATATATATATATATATATATATATATATATATATATATATACATATATATATGGGTCCCCTTCAGATGGTCCAACTTTTAAAAGCTCGACTTTCATATGGCCGAGACCATATGATCGAACTTTTAAAAGTTCGAACACTCTGAATGGGGATCTTCATAGAGCACAGAATGGGAAGATTTCTCTTTACTGCAATGTAGTGCGATCTAGGATTTGGTATATTTAAATAGTAGGGGGTGTGGAGGGTGCAGGGGGGCTTGCCCCCCCTGGTAGCACTGTTTAGTTTTTTTTTTCAGTTATTTTTTTTCACATTGCCGAACATTCAGATGTTCGATCATATGGTCTCATCTAAATGAAAGTCGAACATTTCGATGTTCGATTATGTGAAGTAGACCCATATATATATATATATATATATATATATATATATATATATATATATATATATATATATATATATATAAGTAATTTCTGACTGTTTTGACATGGAGTTTCTTTTAAGAAGTTAATGTTATGGGGAGTTGCACCACAATGTGTTGTACTGTGTGATGCTTTTTTTTTTGTCATATTCTCCACTATGGTACTACAATGGAATTGGTATACATATTTAATTTTTGGAGTGTGTGGGATATAGAGTCCCTCACATGGGGGTGCAGTGGGCTTGTCCTCTTTAAAAAAATACTTTCTTTATATTTTTATAGATATTTTTGCTTGTTTTTAGACTGCATTTTTCAATAAACCATGAGTTGAAGAACTATGCTATGGTGGATCATAGGCAAACCTTAATTTGTCATATATGATTTCTTACTATGTTATGATGGATCGTAGGTAAACCTTAATTTGTAATATATGATTTCTTATTCATTTGGCTTTTATTACTTTAATTGTATAAATTAATCTCATTATTTTTATCCACAGCACTACTCTGTCTATTGACCTAAGCTGAACCTGAAAATAGTCTACCAGGATCAGTGTTCTATCTGGTTAACAAATAAAAAGAACAGTAAAATAAAATACAAGTAAAATAAAATAAAATAAATAATGAACAGGCTCAACCTCTTTACTGATGCTACAAAGTTAGCAGAGGTGGAATAGGAGTGACCATCTAAGCAGCGATTGTGAAAGGCTGACCAAGAAGTCCTAAAGAAGGCTGATGAGGTTCAGTACAGGCAAATGCAAAGCACAACACATGGACCACAGCAGCTGTGGTGTGAAATATCATTTGGGAGGATTGACAACAAAGTAGAAAAAGGAAACTAGGTCCTGATGACACCTGGGCTGGAAAATCAAGAGAAAAGAAACAGGGAGGGGCAGCAACAGAAGAATGAGGTACATCCTCATAGGTATAAATTCCAACTCTAAATAGAAAATCCTCCCAATTTACAAGACCCTGGTTAGTTCAAATCTTTAGCAGTGAGTACAGCTCTGTAGACCATAGAAGAAATGGCACAAAAGATGCTGGAATTAGTTCAGAGGAAAAATGAAAGAATGTTATGTCAGATGGATGGGAAAGAATATGGCCAGTGACTAGAGAAATTTGAACTTTTGTTATTAGAGGCCAGGAGGGACAGATTGACGGCCTAAGGTCATGATAAGGAGCACTGAATAGGCAAGGGAGGGAGGAGTTGACACAGGCAGCAGCAGGCAGGCTAGTCCCAGAGTCTGGATAGTTACTTCACAGTGAAGATTATGGGCTAAACATTTGAAATGTTGGGACGTGATAGATCAAGTCACAAAACATGGAGACTGAATGGCCAAAAAATGGACTTACATAAAAAGTCCAAGATAGTTGAAATAGTTCCTTTCCCCCAAGGCATGGTGATCTCAGAGGTAGTATATAAAAGTTTGTGTGTGTGTGTGTGTGTGTGTGTGTGTGTGTGTGTGTGTGTGTGTGTGTGTGTGTGTGTGTGTGTGATTGCCTCCCCCCACATATGATGGTGCAGGGGGTGGGGTTTGCCCCTGCAAAAAAGAAGGTTAAAGGAGAAGAGTGGTGTTTAAGATCTGCTCTTCTCCTGTATTTTAATCCTTATTTTCTGCATGTTGTCACTCTGCCTTTCGAGTGCTGTCATCTCAGCAGGTAGCCTGATTATGGATGCATGGAAGCCACAAGTAGAAATGGTGGTAGACAGGGAATCCATGCATATCCTCAAGATGGTATGAGATAAGTGAAGAAGTGGTAAATGGGAAGATAGAAATGGATGGAAAGCAGAATGCTGAATGGTGTTAAAGGGCAGATTACATTTTGCCTCCTTCTGCCATCAAGTGAATGTAACATACTTAGTGGACTGAACCCAGATATCAGACATATATCTTCTTAATTCCATTATAGGGTAACTAAATGAGAAATGTATCAAAGATACATTTGCATTCTCTCTTGGCTTCTGTCGTACCTGGTCTAGAATGGGTTTGCCCACTTTGAAAAAAAATCTTAAAGATAAGATCTAGTTATTATAATGCACAGTATTATGGAATATTTCTAAAACATATTTTAATTATGTTAAACTATTTAATGCTCATAGCAGCAGTGTACATCTGAAGAAGATGGAAGATATTTCTGCACTCATAACTGAGCTGAAATTATGTAGTTCTGTGGGAGGAGACAATGCCATTCCATTTCTCAGTATGGAGCTGTGGGTTTTAACTGGTGTATGGACCAGCAGCTTTAGTGTTGAATAACCACTCCATGGTATTCATCTACAGCATGTATGACTTCCAGATCTGAAGATTATTTCAGTTGTTTCCTTCTAATGATGTCATTGTAGATGCACTTTATGTGAGTATGGTAAATTACTGCCAAATCAGAAAGCAGGTGTCAAGTAACAAAGCCTGTTATTAATCTTATCAATCATGGACAAAGGCTTCTGGACACTTGAGTAATCAATGTGACCAAGGCTGCCAAAAATGCTTTTTGCTGTATTTTATGAAAGATCTACTGCAGGGATTCGCCAACATACAGAGAAAGGAAACAAAAGAAATTATGAAAAGTAACTTGTTTAAAAGAAAGGTAAGCATAGCTCACATACGCACACAGTGTGGTGCATAATAAGAAAACAGTGACAAACCTGTCATTAACATCTCCTTACAACTGACAAGCTCTGTACTTCAGTTCCAAGTCTGCGTTGTACAAGGTTGAAGTAATATAATAGGCAAATAATTACAATAATGATACGCTAAGTAAGCATACAGTAATGAACTTCTAATTTGCAGATTAGTATGTAGATTAATGTTGTAGGAAATATTAACACAGAATTATTATTGCACAGTGTGCCTCCATCTTACGTTTTGCTTGATGGTTACCGCAAGTAAACTTCACACTGATTTAGATTTGATGTTGAGTCCTTGCCTTGATTTATCAACCTTATTTATTTATGTATTGCATTTTTGTGACAAAGTATGTTTGGTCATTGCCTTCGTCTGTCTATGTTATTTACTTATGTACTGCAGTGTAAGTTTCATTCTGCAGGAACACATTTCAGAGTAGCATTGCAGTACAAATAGTGCAAAAAAAGTCACAGTAGTTATGGGCTAACAAGCATTTAATCATCTAGCAAGACAAACGAATTCTATATAAGCTAGAACATGTCATTTTGAATACAAGTATATAGTCTGCAGACAGTCTGAAAAAAAAACTGTTCAGTTAAAAGCAAAATCAACTGAAAATACTAGTTGTATTCAATTACAATGATTAGTAGTGGGTCAACTATCTCAGAAATACCAAGCATAAGAGAATATGAAGATAACAGGGCTATGGAGCTGTGTTGTAAATGAAAAATACTGTCTGAATCTAATATAAAGTAAAAAGAAGACACCGAGTTTCCATGCTGGTGAATGCAGACATTTTCCTGCCCTCATGGTGATGTAAGGTGTGCCACAGGAGTATGTGAAGAAGTAAATGAAGCAGAGTACTTGCAGAGCTAAGCAGATGCCATGGGGCGGAATCATGTTTATTTTAGATTATTATCAATAGGCATAGGAGTAATATTTACAATCTGCAGAAGAGGTAGGCAAGGTATAGATAGATGGGGAAAATATATAAATTACACACAAAAGGATCAATCAAAGGAAAGATAAAAATGCTGAAACTAAAATTTATCAAGATTAGAAGTTTAGCAGCACGTCTGAGGAAATTTAGACTTAGAAACTATACTACCACAGTGGGTGCAGCCATTAGGATTGCTGTTTCTCAACTCTTCATTACGCTGTCCAATTTGTGAATGGGGTTCCTTTTGTGTGAAGTCTAGTTATACTCATGGTGCTCATCTGTGGTTTGCTGGATGATCTTGTTTCCTCCAACATCCCAAAGGCTTGTTGTATGTGGATTAGTAGGCCTTCAAACTTACCATAGGTATGCATGTGTGGTGATTGAGTGTATCTGTGTAGATGAATGCTTGTATGTGTGTCTGTGCTCATCCTGGGATATACTAGTATCCTGTCTGGGACTAGTTCTCTTTTTTGCAGCAAGTGAGATCCAGGACAGTTTTTTTTCTTTTACATAGAAAAAGTGTAACACATAAAAACTAAATTAATAAACTAAATGCCACTTCAATTCAAGCTAGTCAAACATAAACTAATTAATTTTACTCATAAAATGCATTTAATTCATACCAGTTTTAATTGATTGTAATAGTATTTGAATGTAATTGTTCTAGGTCAAGTATGGTAAACCAATGGACAGTGGTCTTTCCATCTACCAATAAAATCTAGAAGAATGAAACTGGAAAATAAACAAGTGCCTTGTTCTCTAGATGTAGTTAGTTGTTTCCTGTAAATCTCAAAACTGTAATAACTCAGTGGGGTTGTGCAAAAACTTGCCCAATGAGACCATCCATCAAGCAACATCACCCAATAGATGATAAGCTTACATTGGCCAGTTAGAATGAGAAAGCTTAATCTTAGACCAATAAACAAAACTCATCCTTTGCATGAGATAAATGTTAATGCAAAAATAAATCAAAAAACTTAAGTGCCACACAAGTTGTAACTCTTCAAATGAAAACTATTAAGTTTGACACTAAAGCTCTACTTCGTCTGTATCAATCTTGAATGTTGTAATTGTGTTCAAGTACAACTGTTCAAGGCCGATCAAATATTTTAAAAATGGTACTTTGTGTTAGAATCTTTTACCTTACTTAAACAGTGAAAATGTAGTAGTTTACCCAACTCTATTGATAACCATTTGTCCAAATTCACCAAATACTCTGCTATATCTGATTGAGGTTTCATTTCCTCACACTTCAAACAGTCCATAGATAAACAACCCTTAAAACTGAGCCAATACGGTGATGATTATCGATTAAGAAATTAGGTCCCTGTTGCAAGTGTTCAGACTATAAATATAACAATTTCTAATCATAAAAAAATGTACGGTAGCTGAAACCTTATACTTTGTATGAATTAAGTCTCAGAATACTAGAAATAGAGACACGATCATTTAAGCCGGAAAAGGCCATGGAGCTAAGTCTAATCTGCCATACAACTTCACATAGCTCAAATAAATCCTCTTATGGTCCTCCACTTGGATTTTTTTATCACTCTGTCTAAACCAAGAAAAGCAAATGCATGGTTGGAGTTATCCAAAGTGTGCTTAAATAAAGAGTTATTAGTGTTCTCATTTTTGATGATTCATATATGCTCAGAAATCCTGCCCCTAAATCTTCTTTTAGTTTTTCCCACATAAAACATGCCACATTTCTGGCAAGCAGCTAGATAAATCACCCCAGCTGAGTTGCAAGTACAGTGAGATTGGATTTTAACCTTAATGTATTCACCCTAATAAATTATTTCTCCAAGATGCATTTAGACATTGTACAAAACCCACATTTAAAAGTCCCATATGTTTTATTACTTGATCCAGTTAGAATAGGTTCAGCCAAATTCAGATAATTTTTCAATAACTTCTTTTTCTATATATAATACTTGGTCCACCCCTATCTGTTCTCTCAAGTTTGTCAAAACAAGCAAAAATCTTCCAATTTTTGACCAGGATGGACCAAATACAATTGTGGTCATCGGTAAAGTCTGCAATAGAGAAGTAGATGTGATCTTTTCTATTAGATTTTCTGCTACCAAAAATACTGATATTGTCTTGGGTAGATCTTATCAGGAGAATGATGTTCCCTTTCCTCCTTTAAAGTGCAACTTCCCTTGTATGCTATATACCATTCTACAGGCATACCCCTCTGGTAAGGAACATGTTAGCCAGTTGTGCTATTTAAACTGAAAAGCTTATAAAGCTCATTAAATTTCCATATATCCTTGATTCCATATTAAATCTGCACTGAAATGGGTCCTGCTACCTATGAATTTCAAATAAGCTCTTACAAAATGAATGCCATGAAAACATACTAGAACACGTATATTGACACCAAATTCCACAACAACTTGCTGTAGCAAATACTTGCTGTACCAAATCTATTTATCTAGTAACTCAGGCACATATACGGTCACACATAATAAATGCATGATTGTTGCACAAGACAACCACATAACAAGGACTTTTACTGTTATATTATAAAAATGGCAAAACCTTGTTCTGGGAAGGAATATGCTTGTTAATCTGTCAGCCATCTCAGGTGGAAATTAATGGCAGTTGGACAGCATTTAAAAACCCCATTATGTCTGTTCCATTTTTTCCAGCTGTGCAGTGCTATGCATGAAGTAGCTGGGATGAAGATCAGAACCTCCAAATCAGAAAATATTGATTCCTCTGAAAAAAGTATGGGCAGCTTTCTACAGGCAAAAAGAAGCAACTGCCCCAGCTAACAAATTTAAGCACCTTAGGATGCTTATTCTAGACTGACATCCGAAGTGATAAAAAAGTAATCACTGGCCAGGTACAGTGTGACTGTACAGCAGGTTACAGAAGAATAACATAGAGAAGAGACAGATGAGTCATACAACAAAGCCTTCATTAATCATTCAGTCTGTACTCCATAGTCACCTATATGAGATTTGGGTAATCAATGAAAGAATAAGATCATGGGTACAAGTGTAATAAAACAGGTTCCTGTTCAGGGTTGCTGTGGTCATTCTCTGTGGTACAGTGAGAAGCCTGTTAATCCTGAAAGATCTCAGATGGAAGACATTGTGTTGTTGCTTGATTACCTAGTGAGGATGCATCTTTGCATTGACCAAGACAGGTTTACCAGGCACTGAATACAGTAAGGGTCTCTCAAGCCATCCTAAGATATTCTGGAATGATCCAGCCTACCTGAGAATGTCTGGGGATCCCTCAACATTTTCTGGGGATGGAGAAAAGCAAAGTCTGATTTACTCTGATGAGCTCACTGCTACTGCAGTCCTTATTAGTATAAGCACTTTAGAAAATGGATCAATGTGCTAGATCATACAACTATACCTTCATTTTGTGTCCAAGAGTAAACGCACATTGCAAATATGAGTATACCAATAAAACACCAGCACACAGTCTGAAATTGTCCTCTACAATATCTCATTTGTTATTAAAGAAGCAAGAAAACCTACTGACATTATTACACTTATACCAATATTTTAGTATGCTTTACAAGTCATCACATCAATTCTTGCTGTATTACTACTTTCCTTCAGGTAACAGAAAATACAATTTCTGCAATAATACTTTAACTAAAAACAGATATCATCATTACTTTTCTATTTCCAAAGCAAAATGGTTGTTTAAATGTCTTGCGAGCAGATACTGCACACATTTATCTACCAAACCTAAAACTGAAGCCACTTCCAACAATATACACAATGATGAAGGTATCCTGTTGGAAAGATCCATTTCTAACTTGGTAATAGTGAAAATGTATTTTTGTTAAAATTGCCCATAACCTATTGCCATTTCACAAGTCCACATAAACCCATCATTATTAAATCCCAGGCTTATTATGTCCATAAATGGTTTCCAAACTTGTCTTAACGTTATCAAAATTAGCACAGTTTATATCTGGATTTGATAATTTGCTTCAGTACTTAACAATCCTTTTAAGAACTTGGGTACTAGTAATATTACTTCCTTTGTGCAGTCACACATGTCTTCTCTTTTTGTGCAGTTTAGATGCCTTCAGACCAAGGTATGCAATAGAAAAGCATCTTTACATGCCTTAAATACCACCATTAATTCTTCCTTTGTTCTCTTACAAAATGATATATAGCAATTTAACATCTGAGTCTGTTGTAACAAGCCATGTTACTAGAACTCATCCCTTCAAGGAAGCCAGAAAGTATGTTTGTTACTTTTTGTAAAATGATCTTTTTCCATACTAAGTAGGGGGTAACTGTCCCTTCCCTGCCAGGATAGCCAGCAGCATTACAACTCTGCACTCCTCTACATTCATCCCTTCCCTCTTGTTGCTCCTGCACTTGACTTACTCTTCCCACCCTTACTCCTAAACCTACGTTCCCCCCCTTGAGCTACTGCAGCAGTTCAGTTTGTAGCCACTAGAGGGCACCCTTTTCCCAGTACACCTAGCCTACAGCTTCTGGATAGAATTTCTTAGGTAATTAGTTTTACCTTACTCATTTCTTCTGTCCCACTTTCCCCTTTTATATTTATCATACTTCTCTTATCTACCCAACCTACTCAAACAATCATTACCTCTATTACCTCCTTCACCTACCTCCTCCAAACTTACCTCTAGTAGTCAGCATTCCACTGATTGTTTCACTCAGGTCTTCCTCCTTTACTTAGCTCTTCCTGCTCCGTTCGCCCTGCGGGCTCACTCCGCTCCCCTACCCTACCCCCAATTCCCACCCACCCCACTACATCTGACCTTATACCTCTCTAACCACACCCACTTTCACCATTAACCAATCCCATCCCACAATCTCTTTATACCTTTCCTTATATTAAGACATCTGATGTTATACCTCTCCAACCACACCCACTTTCACCATTAACCTATCCCATCTCACTATTTCATTATACCTCTCCATCTTCTAAGACACTCCTCCTATTTTAACATACACTTCACCCTTCCACTCTACATCATCTGCTCTAGACGTACTATGTATATTCCATCTTTATCACCTTACCTCAAAACACTATATCTATTTTCAATACTTCCTTTCCTGTGCATTCCTTGCACCCTAACTGCCTATGAACATCTCAGTTACTCTAGCTTCCACCAGCCCAAAACACAAACATCCCCTCCTCCTTTACCAACTAGCCTTAAACACATAAACATAACATCCACTACCAACTATTTCCTCCCAAAGTATCATAGAAACACCTATATTAACTACAAACACCACCTTATTAAGAGAGGACATTACATACTGAACCCTTCTCCAATTCACACATATAGACTACACCTACACCTCCTACAAGATGGTGATATACATCCCAATCCAGGCACTACCAACATTAGTCCTGCTTCCCCTAGTAGACCTTCTACCTCTCCCCCTCCTACCCCTACAAGGCCTCATATCTCCCTCTTCTTAGCTCACTTAAATATACGAAGTGTAAACAATAAAGTTACACACCTTCATGCCCTACTGGATGTATATGACTTTGACATCCTTTGCTTAACTGAAACATGGTTAAAACCAACAACCCAAGACTATGAAATCACCCCTCCTGGATATAACATTTTAGGAATGGATCACCTTAACAAGAAGGGTGGGTGTGTGGCTATACTATACAAAGCAGGGCTCCAACTTTTACTACTAGATGCTCACCCACCATCCACTACTAACTCTGAAATTATTATCGCTAAGCTACAGCTAAATACTTGTCAATCCATCTACATTTTATGCTCATATCTTCCTCCAGGCAATAACATCAACTCCCTAGAAAATATCCATTGCTGGCTGTCCATTAACTATCCACAGGAAACCATTGTGCTAGGTGACTTTAATATAGACTGGAATACCTGTAATACTGACAACCCAACTAATCACATAAATCTACATGGCTTCTCCCAAATTATCACCTCACCTACTCACACCCATAAACCCACCAACAAACAAACCACCCTTGATTGGATCCTAATAAATACCCAGTCCCTAACCTATATTATTAGGTAAAAGCTTAATATACCCTGCCCTACAACTTTTAGAACTACTCGCTCAAATAAACATTTCAACCCAGAACACTTCCAAAATAAACTGAGGGTATGTAACTGGACACCATTAAAACACCTCCAACTTAAAGAAGCTGTGGCATTCTTTAATTCCAAGTTCCTTGAAATCCTTGACTACCATGCCCCTTCCTGTAGCCTTAGGAACTCCACCAAAACAACTTCATGGCTTACTAAGGAAACTAAGAAAAAAAATTTGCTAAGAAACAAATTCTGGGCCAAATGGCGTACCTCTAAAAACCCATCTGATCATGTAAAATTCAAACAACTCAGAAACTCTACTAAAACATCTATAATTTCAGACAAAAAAAAACTTCTTTTTCCAACTTCAAAATACTAACCAGCAAAGTCCACATAAATTCTGGTCAGGTATCACTAGACTCATTCACCCAGGCAATTCTAAAACTCCAACCACATCTGGAATTACCCTTGACACTCCCAAACAAATTGCTGACTCCTTCAATAACTTCTTTACTGAAGCCATCCAGTCACTTGCTAACTCTCTATCTCAGGTATCCTCTAATCTGCCCTCCTCCTCACATACCTCATCTCCAATTTTCCATCTCAACCCTGTCCCCACATCCATCATTTGTACCCTCCTTCAAAATCTCAAACCCTCTACCCCTTCAGCAGACCATTTGCCTTCTAAATACCTTCAAATTGCCACCAAAGTCATTGCCTACCCAATCTCTATCATTATAAATAGAACCATTATTGAAGGTACTATCCCAGCCATCTGGAAAGTTTCACATATCATCCCACTGCATAAAGGTGGCAACTCATCAGAACTTTCAAACTTCCATCCAGTTGCCCTCCTCTCTCCAATAGCAAAAATCATGGGAAAATGCATCCACCATCAACTATTAGATCATCTTCTTCAAAATAACCTATTAGCCAGCTCCCAGCACAGCTTTCAACCTTTCCATAGCACTACTACTGCCCTCCTTTCCTTTTCTGACCACATCAACAAAAATCTCAACAATAATACCCTGTCCTCTGCTATCTTTATCGATCTTTCAAAATCATTCGACATGGTTAACCATCAGCTACTGCTGAATCTTCTCAAGTCCCTCTCATTTGATACTCATGCATTAAAGTGGTTCAATTCCTATCTAGAAAATAGGCAACATGCAGTGCTATCGGAAAACACTGTATCCTCCCACCTACCTGTCACCCTTGGTGTACACCAAGGATCTATATTAGGCCCTCTTCTGTTCTCTATCTTCATAAATGATCTATCTATTAGTATTCCCCAAGCTGTAACTATACAATATGCAGACGACTCCACTTTAATTTCTTCAGCCACAGGGCTGTCTGAATTGCAGTCCCTCACCCCGAATACCTTTGAGCTTGTAGAAGAATGGTTTCTACAGCGGTGTCTCCTCCTTAACCCCAAAAAGACTAAACTCTTGTCTTTACTCCTACACAAAAGTCCACCCCACTTAACTTCACTATCAAATCTAAAAATGGTACGGTCATATCTCCTGACACTACTACTAAACTCTTAGGAGTACCTATTGACCACTGCCTTAACTATGATATGCACATCAACATCACAATCAAATCAGTAAACCGAAAACTTGGCTCCCTCTACAAAATAAAGCCCTTCCTTACTCCCATAGCTAGAACTACTATTGCCCAAATGCACCTTATCTCTACATTCTTTTATGCCTCCCCTATATATACAAATCTATCCAAATGCAACCTCCACAAGCTGTCAGTCTCTTACAATAATATTGCCAGATTTGCTATCAGCTCCCCTTTTAGAACACACCACTGCCTAAATCTGAAGCAGCTTGGTTGGCTTGAATTCCACAATCAAATTTTATTTCATCAACTGAATATTGCACATAAAACCCTTTACCACCCAGAAAACATACCAATTCTCACTAGTCTAATCTGCCCATATAAGAATCTTACAAACCTATGCTCAGCTCAGTATGGTATCCATACATAAACCCAACAACAAAGCAGGAGATTCCCTTTTCTCTAATACTGTGGGGAAAAGTTGGAACCTACTTCCCAGTGAACTCACATCACTATCTTCAACCAGTCTCTTAAAAAAGAAACTAAAACAATACCTTAGAAACCATTAGCTATGTCCCTGTTCAAACACTGACTAAGACTCTCTCTGTCTATTTAAATCACAATCAGTCTTCCCATGTTTCTTATTCACTCTATTGCCACTTAAGGCATCTACCATCTAGATGCTCTAGTTGCTCATATACACCTAAGATGTAATTAACCTCTTTTTCTCTCCTGAGTTTCTCCCCCTTCACTTACTCTTCCAATCCTGTTATCAACTACCTGATCTCCCATATTCTGCAGAAGACTGTCTTCCCACAGCAGTCACTAAAAAAAAAAAAAAAAAATTACCTTATCTTATTTTTGTGCTATTCTTCTGTTCCATCAATGTTTTGCTAAAGTACCTTAATCACCTGTTTTTGTCTAGCAACCTATCTGCATCTAAAGTTAATGTTCTGTAACGTATTACTTAATACCCGGGCCTCTACTGAAAATGGACATATATCCAGCTAGACTAGCCCGGTCAAAAAATGTAAAATAAATAAAATAAATACATTTATTAAAGCCTTGTTAATCTTATGTAAAACCAACTATTTGGGGGATATCCAAACTCTAATTATACGCATATAAGATTCCCAAAGAAAAAGAGTACAATCTCTTGTTTACTAGCTTCAATAACTCTATTAATGCATGTTATTGTCCTAGGATCCCCAGATTTTTATTTACAGAATCTTTTCAGTAAAGCTCAATTTATTGTCAGCCATAATGCCCAGATCATTAAAGACACTAACAGTTCTAAAAATTACTCATAGATGCTAAAATCACCTAGAATTGTGGCTCCACCAAAGATCATAAATTTGATCTTGCCAATATATTAACAATTTGTCTAGTTTGTTGTCCAGGATTGATATTTATATAATATTTCTCTCCTGAAGTATGCTCAAATCACTTACAAGTATCTAAATAATATTCATCCACATTACAAAATATGCTTTTGTAAAGTTTGCGAGATTGCTGAGTTACAAATTAAATAGCATGGTCCAAAATGGATATTAGTTGTCTACCTCTAAAAGAAAAGGATTGGGTTCAGATCTGTGGCAATCACTGTCAACAGCTTGTGTTCACTTGGTAAATCAATTATAATCTCAGCATATTAACTGGATTGCACAGTCCAAGATGTTGCAGTTTTATCATAGGTAAGTGACTATTCATTGTGCCAAAAGCCTGGGAAAAGGCTATATATGAATCACATCCACCTGGACATTATATGCTAAGGGAGAAGTTATGCTATTATAAATAGCTCGATTACATGTGATAGTGAAAATGCTGAGTGTAAATCCATACTGAAAAATGTTGATTATAACTGATTTTGTTTAGAACTAATTTTTATAACTTTACCAGTGTGAGGTAAGTGACAAATAGCTCTAGGATTATTTATAGATGACTGATCTCTTTTGTTAATTTACATGACATTGATAATTTACTACTGTAACCTGATTAAGCTGGTTGAAAAAAAAAGATATACAAATGATCATGCAAACTGTCAATTAAGGTCTCAAAACCATAACTAATAACATCATGTACTGTAGCCTTGTTTATTTTCAAACATTGTATTACTGCATTTAAGCTAATAATTATGACTACAGTTACAGAAACAGGTATTTGTTGTCCAAGATGGTAGCCATCCATATGGTAAACCTCATTTAGATATTCAGATTGGCAGTAGTGTTAACATGCGCACAATCAGTCCACTGGTCTTCATAGAATACTGGGACTTAGATTTTACTCATATAACACCAAAGAACATAAGAGAACTCTACATATGGAATTGCCATCAAAATGGTTAATAGCCTCTGACTTGTACATCTTCAACTTGAATTGATAATGGAATGTTTACATGTTATATGATCTTAATATAGCTGTAAATTAAGTGTGCAAATATTATACATTACTGACATTCAAGGTAATATTTTATATAATCAATCATCCCTCTCTGTGAAGTGTGCTCGCTCTGTTTAAATGCCTTGGGCTGCAGGTGCACCCCCCCTCCAAACTTGAATAAGTACTATTGCTTAAGTGCAATTCCAGTGAAAATATTACAAAGGCTTCTCTGCAAGCACAGCTTTTCTTCAAATTAAACGCAATCTGTTTAAACGTCTTGGACTGCAGGTGCACCCCCCCCCATCCTCCAAACTTGAATAAGTACTATTGCAGAAGTGCAATTCCAGTGAAAATATTACAAAGGCTTCTCTGCAAACATGGCTTTTCTTCAAATTAAATGCAATGTATGTCTTAACTTTCAACATAAAGACTTACCCCGGGATTCATGAACATCGCGCCAGGCGGACGCATAGCGTAGGTGTTACAATGCCAAATATGGCCGCCGAGCGATTCAGGTACGATCCAATCCCACGTGCACTACCGGCGTGCACCGGATCTGCGCCGCCTCCAGCGTAGGTATGCTAAACACCCCATGTGCGGTGTTGCACCATGCAAATGAAGGCATATAGCGATCCACAAAGTGGCGCAGGCGTAGCATAAGGGCACGGCAATGTAAACCAAAAAAAAAGGTTTACATTTACCCAAACATAACATAGGAGTAACGGAAGGCTGTCAACGTCAGGTATCACACTGTTGCCATATGCCAATGGCGAAAGACACAGAGAATGTCAAAAGAAAACATGCACAACATGTAAATAATAACATAAATGGTATGTCCACAGAAACTCACAGCAGAACCCCAGGACATGTCTGCGGAAGGTGCTAAACAATGAAATAATATGACAATGTCATAAAAGAGCAGTGTAATACGCATCAGCTTCACAGCCACAATACACCATGGTATGCATGGAAAGCCACATCCACGGTGCAAGGGTTGCCAAGGAGTCGCGGCAGTGTTCGGCGCGGTAACTATGAATTAGTAGTCAATGCCATGCAAATGAGGCAGATAATACTGAATTGCAAAACCCCCGCCGGCGTAAGGCTGTACCAAATGGTGCAGCGGTAATACACCGAGGAGTGGCTCAGAAGGAATACATGTCACCTACAGAGGGGTGTGCCACTGTAGGAGGAAGCACATTGGAGCCTAGCAAACCTGGGCTGTACATTGCACATCACAGCTGCAGGACCAGCGTGTGGGGAAATAGCTGAGCTGAGAGCACACAATGCGTGCAGAGGTACATGTGCACGAGGATGACTACGTTCCCTTAACCCAGTCATGTGACGCTCACCCCGCAAACAACATTGGATACAGGAAGGTGATGTTGAGAATATGAGGAAATGCGGAAGCAGTGTAATTGGAGTAGTAATGAGCAATCAACAGTAATCAACCCACGAAGGCCAATCGGCGGCAGCTGACAACTATGCATGCAGAAACCTGCAAAATGGGATGGGGAGGCATATGAATGCAAAGAAAGTATGGGAGGTAGCAGATTGCAAAGAGTGAAGAGCTGACACAGCAGAGCCAAGTAGACAGGCAGCATAATGGCGGCGGCACACAAAACGCACGATATGCCATGTCCCAGAAACTACACATGACAGGGCTCTGCAGGATGCATGCCAGGAAATAGTAGGTGCAACGTGCAGAAACAGTAAGGTAAGGTCGAAAGCTAATCCATTGCAGGCAAGAGTAATGCAACACCAAAGGCAACAGCGTTGCAGTGCCAACGGTAAAACACGGAAGATAATCCCCAGATACGGCCGCACAGACACACCCTATGACATCACCGGGTGTACAGCACAACAGTATAAAGTGTGAATGCACACAACACACAGCCGTGTATTCCCAAACGCCGCACCAGAGGTGTAAACACATGGGGAACTTTTAAAATGTACATGTTGGGTGCTGCCGTGGCCGTGATCCATCAGCATGTGTTAGAGACAGACGGAGTTGTGGAGGAGGGTGCCGACAACTACCGTAGGCCTCAGAGGAGAAGGAGAGTGTTCAGACCAAGGGTAACCTACCAGGGGCTACAAGACCTGGAGATAGTAGAGCGTTACAGGGTGGATAGGGACACTTTACAGCAAATAGTGGAGCTGTGCCGGCCACGCCTGAGAACAAGAAACAACAGAGGGGAGCCCATCCCAGTGGACAAAAAGGTATGTGTAAGCTTGAGAATACTGGCCACAGGTACCTTTCAAAGGCCAACTGGGGATATAATGGGCATCTCACAGGCATCAGCATCCAGGGTACTACACCAGTTTCTGGATGCCATGTTACCACATGCCAATGAGCATATATACTTCCCCAGATCTCAGGAGGAGTTGGCTAGCAATATGTGCCACTTCCACCGTGTGGCACAATACCTGGAGGTACTGGGTGCGATAGACTGTACGCACATACAAATCAAGTCACCACCTGGAGAGCAGGGTAGACGCTACATAAACTGCAAGGGATTTTCCTCCATCAATTGCCAGGTCGTGTGCAATGCGCAGGGCATTATCATGGATGTGTGTGCTGGCAGCCCTGGAAGCTACCACGACTCCCATATCTGGCATGCCTCACAGCTGTACCAGGTATTCGCCAGGGGACATCCCACAAGGCCACCTTGTGGGGGATGCTGGCTATGCACTGGAGCCGTGGATGATGACTCCCATCAGAAATGCACACACACACATGCAAGAACGCCATAATGAGGCACACGCACAAACCAGAATAATCATAGAGCGTGTGTTTGGGATGCTGAAATCACGGTTCCAGTGCTTGGATACATCCGGTGGAGCCCTGCAGTACTCTCCAGGCACATGTGCCCACATATTCATAGTATGTGCCATGCTACATAATATGATCCTGCGGAAGCAGCTGCTGCAGGGACATAATGGTGAAGGGCCACAAAGCCCACCACAACTGCCAAGGCCAGTCCAGGCACAGAGGGTTCAGGACCATGAACACACTGTGCCAGCCCCAGTAGGCAGACGGAGGCGTACCCAATATGCCTATGCCCTGGCAAAGAGGGAACGTATAGCACATACTCTGACAGCATAGGCCCCATGGACTGACACCTCCCTATCTGCACACACAGTGAAATGGACGGCACACAAACATGGCCACCCATAAAGTGTACCGTATGGGTGGCCTCATGTGTGACTCCAACATAGGCAGCACCCAAACACTGCACACCCAACAGCCAGCGGAGCATGGAACGCCAACACCTGAACCGTACGCAGGTCCTACAGCAGACGGCGTTGCTGTATGCTGCCACGTTCGCCGCAAGGTGTATACATATAGACATGTAGATATGTGCATATACAGATATGTAGATAGATATAATTACACACATAGAAATATATGTACACATATACATATACGTACAACAGGTAAGACAGGGAATCAGAGGGATGTAAGGTGACAGAAAAGTAACACGCGATATCTGTACATAGTAAACATAGTGAAAGACAACCTGAGCATCCAGGAGGTTTAACAGAAGAGGAAACCGCCACCCATGGAAAGGTCAACATACCGAAATGCATAACCGCGAGTCGGAATGATCGCCAGGCCACAGTACAGTAACAGTACATGTGCGGGTAATACTATGATGATATGAGGGGGGAGGTAGACACTGCCGCCGGTGATGCGGCCCACGCAGGTACTGTGTGCAACCGTCCCTGTGACTGCCGCAGTATGTGTATGTGTGCGGTGAGGGTGCCGTGTGTTTCGCTGTGTGAGTGTAATGTGTGTGCCACTGTAAAATGTGTATGTTGGTGCCATGTGAGAGGCGGAGTGGAATAACATGTGTAGGCATACAGTATAGTAACCCCAGGCGTATGTACACCAGTACTCCCAAAGTAGTACTGAGAGCCCCACCCTGGCTAGGCGTGTGGCGACGTATAATGATGCAAAGTGAAAATGTCCCAGAATGTACCACAGGAATATATCCCACATGAAATGGAAAGGACGTATGTACTAATCATGACCGTATGTATGACACCGATATGCTAATTGCAAAACGATACGTCGGCAAAGTTACACAGCAATAGGTATGTACCGCGGAAATACGCATGTGCTACCCTGGTACTGATCGTGGCCACGTATCCGCCCGTAAACACCGCTGTGTGTTCTACAAGTGTCAAACAAGCAATCGCCACCTGAATAGGTGGCAACCACTGGCAAACAGGCCATCCCCAGTACAGGACCACAATGACTGTAAATATCCGGGACAGAATGACAAGGGATAGTCATCACGTACAAACAACCGCAGATATACCACCGATGTGACGGAGGAATACATGCAGGAAGCACACACGCAGACGATACCAACACCACATGACAACAACACAACCTACACTCCCAGAACAACAGACAAGTAACTGTCAACTCCCCAGGCAGGGATGGAGCACACAGACAAGCATACCGTGTATGTAGAGATGCAAGGCCCACAACCCATATCCATCACCTACAACCTCCGATATTCCCCATCGCACATATCAAAGGGATACAAGCCGTAATAGCAGCACAAACATACAGGCAGTCAATGACAGCTGCATAACCGCAACATCTCACGTGGGAAACACTATCAACAGCGGATGCATACTTGCATCCGTTGTTTAAAGGAATACAACAGCTATGTTACACATCCGAATGCAAAACGCCATCAACAGACGCCGTCAGGACAGGGACACCCACATGTCGAACATAATACCATAACCAACACACACAATCCACGGCTAACACCACTGCGAAATGTACCTGTTGCCACACATAGCAGCTGCAGTTACACATAACATAACACAATACAGACCATCTCCACGAAGGTAGGGCAAATAGCCAACGCCCAGGTGAGGAATGCAACCATACCCTAGTTACGACGCGTAATGTATGAATGGAGTAGATGCACAGGTGATATGCGCACAGGTACACACTGAGGAACAGCTATTGGTGTGATGAACCCACATGTTGCAGGTATCGACGGATATAAGGATGACTCCCAGGATATTCAAACCGTATGCTCATACCGAACTAGTACTCCAAAACGGATAGAGTAAGACATCGGAATAGCGATACACGCAACGAAAAATGGAAGGAAACACAGACAAGGTATGTAGAACCCACGATATGTACGGGTGTGAAACGCATGATGTGTATGACGAAGCTGTACTGTATGTGAATGGTGTTTGTAAGTAATGATACTTGTCCATAATGCAGAGAGTGGTGAAAGGTGGTTATGTAGTGCTATCCTGCTGAGCATACCAACGACTGTGGACACCGTGTGCACAGCAGTGGGACATCATGTACACAGCCGGGATAACACAAGGGCTGCCACAGGGGTCATAACAGAGAACAATGCCACACCACACGCCGATGCTGGCAGTGGATGTCCAACAAGGAAGTGCCATAGCAGGGGATAGGACATGTATGTATACTGTCACAGCACACATGTGTATGGGCATATACTGTCGATGTCATACGTAATGTGCGCCCGACGTGCACATATGCCTTGCAGTAGGGGATACTATGTCAACTATGTGTAATGTAAAGCTGTCATGGTGGATATGACAGACATCATACACAGTATCACAGGCATATCATGCATAATGGAGTTATTGCCTATTGGTATGTACAATAACACGATACGTATGGCCTGTACATATGGGACAGAGTAGTAGCATAATAGCCATCCGAAATGGAAGGAACACCAAGTAACCATGGCCAAACTATCTGTAGCAGGTGCAATGTGGGCAACAATGAAGTCCGGCAGGTCCACGTGTAAACACATGTGCAGTGTACACAGTAGTGTCACCTCCCCATGGTAGTGTCCAGTGAACAGCAGAGGTGGGTGTCAACTGCATGTCTACACAGTACTGCTGCTGTGGTGGTACCATGACTACGTGTCACTCAAACAGCAAGGGAGCTATCACATGAACAGTGCCACTGTGTGTCCCTGTGGGATGTGCACAGGACCTATGTTCCACAGCATGGTGTGTGTTGTGTCTGCGGAAGTAACACAGAAGCCCAGCCCATGCAATGTGTAATGTGTGCACATATCCATGAGTAGTCCGTTCACACTGCCCATTGCAATTGCCATGTATGAGTACTAGATGCATCAGTAATGCGGAGGACATGGTCCATGTCAGAGCAGAAGACACCCCTGTGTATGTGGTATGCAGATGTGTACAGATGTGTTTTCCGTCTGTCAGCCGCATATGTAAACTGTCTGAGCCTGGTACACATCATGGCATGACAATGCTGTGCCATGTAAAGTCGTAGCCATTGTGGAAGGTACACCAGGAATGTGGTATTGTAACCTTGCCCGTGTGTAGATGTGTGTATGCCACAGGTACAATGGCTACCTATGTACCAGCATCACACACAGTACAGATAGGTGTGGCCCTGCAGAGGTGTACCCATGCCACAGTGGAATACGGTAACCACAGCACCATGTGGGGCATTTGTGTGTACAGCAACCATGTACAATTTGATATGCATGTAAGGGGACAGTATCCATGTGATACTCAGTGGATGAATGTTGCTATGCAAAGGTGATGTGCATGCACCATGTGTCATGCATCCTGATGCCATGACACCCACAGGATGCATCTGCCACACCGACACCCGTACGGTTGTTATCAGTATGAGCTGGTGGAGCTATAATGGTGCCAGGTATGTAGATGTGGGATATCTAGGCATGGACAGTACTCTGTGACAGCATGTTGTGTATGTAAGCAAATAGTGAACATGAGGGGCCCCATGACTGAGGACTGTGTAATGCCATATGTACCTGACATGTAGTAGGTAGCATGATATGCTTGCACCACTGTGTGCCCTGTCCAGGAGTCATATAGCCTAACATCCTGAGACACAGGGTATGATGTGCAGGTGGATGTGTACATTGCCAATACCAGAACGTGGAATGGTGCTGAAGGGCAATGTGAGGACAATGTCTGATCTGTTGCCCTCTGTACCACACCAACCACCCATGCAATGGTATGACAGGTGGCCAGCATGTGTATGTGGCATGCTGTGGCACACAGAAGCCCAACAAGGGTGCCAGTAAAGGCATGGAGGTCATCAATGAGTGCGTGAAGCACGTTTGTGAGGATGTGCCCCAATGCCATACAGAATGGTCCAGTCATGGGTGTACGAATGCAGTCCCACACGTGTAATGCAGTGCCACCCATGTGTAGTGCGATAGATGCGGCAGTGTGACGGTCAAGGCACACAATGTCCGACAACAGGCTAGCAGTGAATTCAGTGGGCTGGTGTGGAGACACACACCAAACAGGTTGGCGGGACATAACAGCTAGGGAGATTGGAAGGTGACATTGGGACAGTGTCTTAGGGCATAACGTGTGCATGGCAGTACCATGTATGTGTCCACAGGGACACTACGATGTCCATGTATGGATTGCAACCCTGTAGTGAGTGAGAGTGTGTATTGTTGGTAAGTACACCATTGCCTGGCATGTTGCCAACATTATCTCAGTCTGCAATGCCTGGGTGTCTGTTGTACGTGACATCGAATGTGGATGTAGCCAAACAACACAGACATACCACCACACTGCCTGAGGACCCACACTGCAATGTGCGGCAGTCATGTGTAGGTAGCTAGCCTTGGAGTATGTGATGGACCACGAGGAACCACCATGGCTGTCAAATGATGCACCCCACACATGTGAATATACACCACCGTGCAACAGCCTGCACATGTGCCCATACAGCAGATGTGCATGGAACATGACCACCACTGTGGTGTCTGTGAAAAGGCCAGTACCGCCATGTCTCTGTGTGGAATAGCATGGTCCCTACCATTGCATACATGCTACGGAAGTGCACTGTGGTATGTGTCAGCATAGTTATGCACACTGTCCATCTGCCGGGGTGCCATGCCATTAACAACCCCTGTCAGCAGACGTCAGTAGTCTGGCTGTAGAACACATGTACCATGTATGCTGCGATGGGTGTGTTTCCAGGGTGTGGCTAGCAGGGCCATGAAGCATATATGTTCATCTACCAAAGGGGGGATAACCCCAGGTTTAACACACCAGACACATGGAGGTATTGTGCATGCTGAGGGTAGTGTAGGTATGGTATGTGTTGTGTAATGTGTCACCCAGCTAGGTGGAGTGCATGCCTCAAGCATGTGTGGGTACATGGGTGTCCATTCTAGGGAAGTGTGGGTTGCTGTCAGCACATGGCAGTATCAGCTGTCTGAGGCCCAATGTACAGTATGACAACACAGACAGCATGTAACCTGTGGTGTACAGTGTAAGCTCTGTTGCATGTTACAATGTGTCTAGCGGTCACAAACATGGGTATCTGAACATGGAGCACCTACGATGCATTGTGTTTGGCAAATATCCAGTATGTGTGCAAAACATTGTGTGATGTGGGATCCCCTCACCTGTGTGTGTTGCAGTCCAGGTATGTGCCTGGGAGGTATGATCCGTGTACAATCTGTACTTGCAGGTGTGCTATGCAGAGCATGGAGGCAAGTCCCAGGCACTGCAGATAAATGTGAGAGGTGCACTAGTGTGTGTCCCTTGCTTGTGTGCAGCACAGTGGAAGGTGCAAGCATTGTCCCACATGACCCCATGTCGTGCCTGCCTGTTACAGCCCTGCTGGAGACAGTCATGTGACACCACCACAGAGGCAGTATAGCATGTGAAGATGTACATGTGTGCTCCACACCCCAGGCAGATGTCCGCAGGTCATGTGTGCCACAGCAGTGTGGTCGACCAGGACTGTCATAGTGGTCAGATACCACATGCCTGTATAAGTACAGTATGAGCATAGTCAACAGTTGCAGTGACAGAGTAGGTCAATGTACAGTGTCCCTGTGTTCAGACCACTGCCTACTGTACACTTGGCTAGACACACACCCAGAGGGTGAATATACCGTGAGCCATCACATGTCCCAGTACACGTAGCCTATATAATGCCATCACAGGGTCACAATAACATGTTGTATGACAGACATGTTGTACCAGGTGATGTGTCATGTGTGCATATGTTGAGGTGCACAACCGGTCACACGTCCGCAACATATCAGTGCATGATGCCTAGTGTAACATGATGTGTGGAACTGCACTGTGATCCACAACAGGGTCATCTGAGACAGGTGTGTTGTGAATGGTGTAACCCATGGTTCCACGGATATACACTGGTGCTGTTGGCTGCCATGCTGGGGGCCACCAGTGGTGCCTGCAGTGGTCATACAGACATACTGCACACATTGTTCTGGCAGGAATGTCCATTGTTGTGGATGATGTGTTACTACGTGAAGGTAGGTGTGTGTTGCGAATGTTACCCATCCAGATGTGACCATCAGGCGCAGTCATGGTTGTCGACAGCATCACACCCATCCACAGCTGTCAGAACCCTGTCCCCAGAATGGGTGTCAGCCACCCTCGTACTGTGTGACCTATGTGCAGATGGCGGAACACTTCCTACTGGCTGGCTAACAGTGTCATCTAGGAAGGCTATGTGATGGCTGGAATACGCTGTTATAATGTATAATGCTGGTATCCCAATGAAGTACATGGAATCACACACAGTAAGCCATGGCTGGCATCTAAACCATGTACAACAATGACTGTGTGACGGACACAAACAATGTGGAGCCATGTTGAACATGCACCCATGAGAACACCAAATGAGGTATGTTGCACATATCGATGTACAACTGTCAGCTATGGCCGTAGCATGGATGCAGACGCATACCCCCCACAGGCAGTACCACGCCATGTAGGTAGGGGGGCATTGCATGACTACATGTGACAGTTGCTGTACCACCACATGTACTGCATATCCGTCATGTAGGGGTAGCAGTGGTCCGTGACTGTTGGACATGCCTGCACATATGACCATGTCCCACAGGATATGTGTTACGTGTGTACAACACGTGTTGTACCATCATCAAGCTGTGAAGTGTATGGCTGCCAGTGTACCTGTGTGACATGTTCTGCAATGGGTGCAAAGGTACGCAGTAGTGCATTGCATGCCCACATGCCCCACACAGGTGCATAGCCTGAACATACAATACAAAGAGGGTGTTGGATCATAGCAACCCACAAGAGGAGATGGGTACGGGTGGCAACCCACTACCACCTGTTCTGGTAAGGTGTGCATGTCCATGACACATTAGCACCCGAGAAGCTAGCAGTACAGCAGTACAGGGTGGCATGCATATATGTTCACTAATACCCCTGTGTGTCCCACCACTGGCCTGTGGACAGAAAGACACCAACACAATGTGCAGCATTGACATGTGCACAGCACATCACTGCTGGCTACTATAGAACAGGCTTACTGTGTAGACATGTGCACAGAACGTCTGCGCCAGCCACACTCAAACACGTTATGTGTTGAACCCCACCATTATTGTAGCCCATGCCACAGACAGATGTTCACGCATCTGTGTATGTACGTCTGGAAATGTCTCTGGCCTAGCAGTATAGCTGTGTCAGTGTTGCGAACAACATACTGAATGGGCTGTGTGTGTGAGGTGCGTCATCGTCTATGGTCCGATGGATGATACCATCAGTGCCCCTGCTATGTGAACATCCCTGTCCCCATACATGGATACCTATGCTGTGCCCAACACCACGCTCCCTGTGGGAGGGATGGCGCTGTGTGGTGCACCAGCTGACATGGGGTGGCAGCAGGCACTGGATGTAGACATATGTGGTACCCATGTCAGGCCAGGCAACCATCCAT
The DNA here is from genome assembly GCF_019279795.1 of Protopterus annectens. Classification (NCBI taxonomy): domain Eukaryota; kingdom Metazoa; phylum Chordata; order Ceratodontiformes; family Protopteridae; genus Protopterus; species Protopterus annectens. The sequence goes on from NC_056727.1 coordinate 188,486,562, forward strand.
GTGCATGGGATAGCAGTGTGTGGGCACATACAGCACTGTGTTGAACAATATCGCAGCACATAACACCTGTCAGGGGTAATGTGTATGCATGGATGTGCGATACCTGCATGCACCATACACACCCCCACCAAGCAGCGTGCTGCCTACCTTGCAGAAGGCCATTGTCCACACCATGATGATAGACATGTGTAATGTCCATATACACATAGCAATGATATATGGAATGGACAGCCACCCTGCCAATATCAGTACCCCCCAGGTGGGACACATCCCTGTGCCATGTATGTGACATACCCTGCCATACCATGCAGCCCTGCCCAGCAAGGCTGCACGTGCTATCACAGTCATACATGGTGCGATGGACAAATGGCACTTGCACTATCAACCGTCCACAGCAGTAATGTGGCACTGATGCACCCTGTGGTGTCACAGGTGCTGTGTGTTGGTGTGTACATCGTGCATGCGCACATGCTATGCATGACCTTTCCTGCTAATGTCACATGGTTACACAATGTCCCATGTGTATCACATGTGCAATACAGGTGAGCCGTGGCAGGTTGTCCAACACCCGCACAGTGCTGTGTAGATGTACATGGCACAACACATGCATGTACAGGTGTCCATGTGTATGTGTGCAGTGCCACCGCTCACGTTCATAATGGCTGCGTACGTGATGCCTAGTGACATATACACAGCATCCAGGTGAACAGTAGAACTGTGTGCACATTGGGACATGTGCCAACTGGTATGAACACAGGTGCAGGCAGGTACACATGTCCACAGCAGGTTACCATCAACATGGTGTGTGTACAGTGTGATGAGCTGACACACAGATATGATATGATACCCACTGCTTAATGGTGTGACGGCAACACGTCAGCTGTGTCACTGCCATGATGCATCGCAGAGATTACTGTGCAGATGTCGTACATGTCATAGCAATGTATGTCCAGCAGTATGCCAGTACATCAGTGTAAATGTGACCTGTCACCATCATTATGTCTTACAGATAATGCCACGTTCCCGGCTGCCAGCCTTCAGCCACCAGGAGAATGACGTGATTATACCATTGCTCCATGACAACTATGAGCTACTATTCAGCCATGTGCCACAGCAAGCACAGCAGCGGGACGATGTGTGGCAGGATATGCGCAGGAGGGTGAACAATGTGGGTGGCAACAACCGCACCTACCAGCAGATCCGCCGACACTGCACAGACCTGATACAGCACGCGAAACAGCGTGCCGCTGCAATCGCCAGAGAACAAGGTGGGACAGGTGGTGGGCCACCAAGCCAGCACCCACTAACACACACGGAGGAGCTCCTGGCCAGTCTGGGGACACCCAGGGAACATCATGCAGAAACACTCGCTGCCATCGTGGAGGTGGGTGTCTCCCAACCAACGAGCCTGGAGCTGCCTGGTAAGTCAGTCTTGCATGTGTGTATGACAACTGACGTAGGTGTGGGTGTCACAGTACACCACATAATGTACCAACACATGCCAGGTATATGGCCACACAAGCTGCATACTACAGTATGCTACGTTGTGTTTGCAGACATGTGCATAACACATGCTACCACACAGGTACATGATGTGACATGCACAGTGCTTACTGTGGCTACAGTAATGGATAATGTGTATACTGTTGTGTCACCCCTATACAGGCACCTCTGGCGTGTCGCACAGCCATGGGTCTGTCGCAGGTGAGACTGTTGCTAGTAATAGGCATGTTACAGTGTATAGATATTCCCCATGTGGCCAGGTATGACATGCACACCTGGGTCTGCTCCAGTCATGGTATACAGGTTGCACCACCCGACACACGCCACCCATGTACAGTAGATACAACCGTTAGTATACACTGGCATGACACCACATAACCCATCGGTGTGATATGTGCAGTCAGCTATGCATACAATGGTGGAGGTGTTCTACAATGGCTGCATGTGTAGTATGCATCGGAATGCCATTTGCGGTATGCACACAGTACCACATAGTGAGCTGTGATCTGTCCAGCACACAGGTGTTACCAATGTGACCTATGCCCCTGCATTGTGTGCACACGTTGTGACATGGCACATGACATGTCCCATGCACGTGGTGTTCTGTCTGCAACATTGTCACACCATGACATGATCTACGCACGACATAGCAGACATCCACAATGTCTGCATAGCCTTCGGGATTGTGACACCTCAGACTAGTATGGGTGTATGTCACATGGGCCACCACAGGGATGTGTACACGATGCCCATCACACACAATTGTCCATGACCCAGTCAAACATGGCTATGGGTGATACCCACAGGCATGTTGCCACACAGTACATCTGGAGTGGGTAGTCACCGTTGCACTTTGTCCACACATAGTGCAATCATAGCTGTAGTGGACCACCTGTACATCTGATGTGGTACACCAGACAAACGCAATGCCTGTCTGCAGCCACTGGAGGTGCCACCAATGTCTACCATATACATGCTGTGGTACAGCATGACTGTGTTGCAGACATGGCAATGCATTGCGTCCATGTTACGCATCGCACAGAAACATACCTGTGTCTTGCTCCATGCAGTGGCACAGTGCCTGTACTCCCCACTGTATAGCTATGTACACAGCTCACACCAACCACACCTGCACAGACATCTTTGTTACACATGCATTCTATCTGTAGCCTGTACACATAACACTGCACTGTGACGTCCAGTTTGATGTGGTGCATGTGGTGGGACACCATTGTCACATGTCCACATGTTACCGCACATGTTGGCGGAGTACATGACAAAGTGATGCCAGCCATGTGTACTGTTAACCTGCCTGTGGCCACACGGTGTATCACGGTGATGCATGCAAACTACCATGAATGTGTGTACTGCATGCCTACTGAAATGACACCTGCTTGATGTAGTGGGCACCCCAGGGCAGTATGCATACTACCACTATTAATGTCTGGCCTGCATTCACTGAGCTGTGGTGTGGGAATGCTGCATGCCATCTGCAATATCACATGCATGATGTGTCTGCATGTGTGTGTGTCTGCGTGTGTGTGTCAGCATGTGTGTGTCTCTGCATGTGTGTGTCTGCGTGCGTGTCTGTGTGTGTGTGTGTGTGTGTGTGTGTGTGTGTCTGCATGTGTGTGTGTGTGTGTCTGCATGTGTGTAATGTATCTCACAGTATGTCTTTGTATTCACAGGTGGTGTAGGTGCGTTCCCCTCCTGCGGTCCATCTGATGCTAGTGTCCCCACAGATACTAGCGGTGATGACCATATGCATGAGGCACAGGCAGGGTTGTCACGGGCAGAAGCTGTGCCATTGATTAACATCCCACCTATGTCCCCTTCATCTCCGCACACGGTTCAGATGCCGACACATACCACATCACCGTTGCCCATAGAGGAAGGACAGTCAGTGTCTGTTGGCATTGAGCAGGAATGTGTGGTGACTACAAAAGGTGCGGGTACACACCATGTTGCCAGTGTAATGACTGGTGATGTGCCACACAGGCATGTGGCTGGTGCTGCTCATAGGAGGAGCTCTGGTAGACATGCACCTGCCATACAGGGTGCAGCAGCTGGTATCACCAGACGCATGTTCCAGACTGTAATGGCGGCACAGGCACGTGCTGAACGGCAGAACCAAGAAGGGCAGAGGCTGCAGAGGGCCGCAATCTGTTCCCTAAATGAGAACATCCAGTCATTGGCGAATGCTCAACAGCAGCTTGCTGATGTTCTGGATAGGCGATTAGGTGAGATGGTTGGAATCCTCGACCGGGGCATGTCAATCCGCCAGCGTGAGCTGTCTGTGCTGGAACACCTGGTAGGGGTGAGGCATAGGACATGTGGCCATAGGCCAGCAACATCACCTAGTGCAGGTCAACGTGTGCGTGCCACCTCTCATGCCCACTCACACAGTGCCGGTAGCAGCAGCAGTGCAGCTGGTGCTACACCAACCATACCAGGACACAGCAGGCCACGTGGACGTGGCCCTGGCTGGTCCAAGCATGGACATGGTTCCAGTGGACATGTGTCATTGGAGAGTGGCCACTCCATACCTCCACCCGGTAGTGCCCGTGCGACCCCAGGCAGGCACGGGTCACGTGGCTGCAGGCTGACACAGTGAGCCGTACAACCTGCACTGTACAGTCTGGGGCTGCCAAGTATACCCCGTGTAGGCATCACAGATGGCTGAACTGTGTACACACATACCCACACACAACAGACACAACTGTAGGGCTCCACCACATCCACATGCATTCTGCACAGTCATGCCCAGTAAATGCACTGGCCCTTACACACACACATGATGTCATCCATTGGTACAGCCTATGCCCCTGGCACACATATCACCCTGTGCATATGATGAAGCCTCTGCCACAGCACTGTCATCCACACCATCGGTGCACGGTTATGCAAATATATTCTGATGCACAGGGTGGACAAGATAGTGAGAGGTGTATGTGATACCTGTGTCCGCATAGTGCATGATGTGTATGTTGCAGTGGTTGTGTATGACAGGTGACAGGTGCGTATGTGATGTGGGTTGTGTACTGACATCATGCAGCAGACATACCATGTAGTGCATGTGCAGCATACATTGAGCTGTGTACACGGTATGCATGACGGTTACATGTGTAGCACCATGTTGGTTCTGTTAACCTGTATGCCTAATATGGTGTACTTGCATGTGCCTACTGGGAGCACTGTTATCAGTCCCCCACGTGTAGCTGTGGGTTACCCACAGGCACATCTGGCAATATCAGCATACCACAGGTACCCGCAACCTGCATGGACTCCTACATAGGTACATTGGTGCATAGGTACATACCAGGCTATGTGCCCTATGGCATGTGTAAGCCTAGCCAGAGTGTGTGTGTCTTTCACCACCCCTTAGGATGAGGATACTACATCCATCGGTCCGCTGTCCCTCTGTCCAGCAGTGACACAGAGATGATGCCTGGTGCATACCTGCGATCACACATCCACACGTCAGGATTACTCTTGGACAGAGTCAGTGAGGGGCTCTGCTTCACATGGGCTGGGTATCTATTCCATGTTGTAGGGGGTCTCTGGGCAATGACCCTGTCCCTCCAGCACATCCTATTTATGTCCATGTTGAGGTTTCTGTCAGTTGCTTCTGTGCCCATGTTTGTTTGGAGCCTAGGAGGTGGAACATGTCCATGTCACCCAGGTCGGACATGGCCGTGTATGTCAGGCACAGATCACCTCAGAGCAGACGGGATGAGAAGGTATACAGCCGGAGTCCCCTCAGTCGGGCAGCATGTGACATATGTCTCAGCACCTTTATCCCTGTGTTGTGGAATGTTTGAGGTCCTTCCAAGTGCTGCAGGTGTCAGGTTAGGTACATTCCAAATGTGGCGTTGTACGCAATCATTGGTCTGATGTGTGAAGAGTACAGGGGTACAATGACCTCCCCTGATGTGGATGTGAATCCCTTCATGACCAGGTAGCCACAGTGGAATGTCTTCCCAACCACATTGGCAATGTGAGTGTCGAGAGAGGTTACCGACAGGTTTGGTACCCATGTCCCTGATCACGTCCACCATGTTTAATGGATTACCACCTATATGGTAATTTGGGGTGAACATGTCTTTCCCAAAGGGTAGGTCTATACCTTCCCTGGCATGTAGCATCAGGCCATGGCTCTGGCACCAGTTATCCATTTCTATGAGACCCCAGGTGGATGTCCGTGTCTGATGGGGTGTTGAGTATGGTGGCCAGTGTGCAGTCATCTGCATACCTTGTCTGCCACAATCCCCCTATGTTTGCATGCACATTGGAAAGTTGAATGCCGAACAGGAGGGGACCCAGGACTGAGCCCTGTGGGCCACCACCAGGACCAGCTTGAGTCTGACATGGCACCAGGAACACAAACCCTGTGGGGTTTGACCTCCATCCAGTTGGCAAACCATCGTGTGACATATGTCTCTACATCTACGCTGGTGAGCCTTTCTATGATGCCCATGTGGAGTGTGGTTTGAACGCTCCCGCCAGGTCATGGTAGTCTGTGCAAACCGACGCCCCCATCAATGGCCTTAGTGACTCCTCCAAACAGGTCGACCAGGTTTGGGAGGCAGGATCTGCCCTTGACTAAGCCGATGTGGGTATGTTCCGCATTTGCTGTACACCAATGTCTTTATTTATGGGCTCCAGTATGTACCTCCCCACAGCTTTGCAGACAAGGCTTGTCAAGCTGATAGGGCAGGGATGTATAGAGTCCATAAGAGCACTACCCTGGTGTAGTGGGACCACAGTTGCCGTATGCCATCCATCTGGACGTAGCCCGTAGTAAGGCTAAGATGAAACAGCAGCCTTATGTGCGGGGTGAGGGCCTCAATGAGGTTGTGTAGCACACAGCCGGGGACGCCATCTGGTCCCATTGATGCTGTGTTCACTGCTTAACAGATATCAGCTCTCTCCTGGGCATACGGGATGTTTGGGAGGCTAGACTCTGGTGGGATGGATACGTCCCCTCTTGGGGGGGGGTAGATGTATGCATGGAAAATGTCCGCTGGTTTGTTGGCAATGTCTGTGGGTTCAGTGATCATTGTACCATTCTGGAGTAATTCCGGGCATAACTGTGTGCTTCCACCCATGTTCCTACCATAGCAAAGGAAGGCCTTATGGTTGTCTTATGTGTCCTTTGCAGTACCAGTCCCACAGGCGGCCTTGGATGATTGTATGAGTGATTGTAATGTTAACGCCGGTATTAATCAGTGATGCCTTCCCTGGTACTGATATTGCTCTGTCATGTATTAGCTTTCAACTCTTGTTGTACGGTTTGTCAATGGCTGGGGTCCACCAGATCATGTGCCTGCCTTCGGTGGACAAGGTCCTGATGTTATCAGGATCGCTTGGTGCAGACATTCCTGGGGGTGCTCATAGAAGGCATTTGTAAGGGTTTCATCAGTGTGGCCTGTGTTTACCACTGGCATGGAGGCCTTGTAGGGTACCACACCAGTTGTATGACGTGTGTGGTTCACTGTGCAGAGGTCTTCACTGTGGTCTCCCATGCCGGTGTTGGGTGCAGGATGCGGATCTCCAGTGAGTTCACTATATGGTCTGACCTCACCATTGAGGGATGTACATCCTGTGTGGAGCATGTCGTCCCCATGTGTGATGATCAGAACTAGTATAGTTCCCCCCCTTGTGGGTATGGTGCATGGTTGTTCCACAGCATTCAGGTGTATGAACACCTGGAACCTTTGGTGTAGGGTGTTGTGTCCCGGGTAATGTTCCCGGTCTATGTATGGGTGGTTGATGTCACCCAATATGATGGTGTTGTGAGAGCATTCATACTCACCAGTGTCTTCAGGAAGGCTGTGCAGGTATCCTGGGTTTGGGAGGGTGGTCTGTAGCATGCAACAAACTGTAGGGCAGTCCTACCCATGGTTAATTGCACCTGGATATTCCCCGCTGCTATGTGCATTTCTGCCAACCTGGAGGTGTGTGTATCCTTCATGGAAATGGAGACTCCCCCTCCTTCTGTGTTAGGTCCGGGTTATGGTCCTGAACGCGTGATATGGGTATGACCTGATAGTGCTGGGGTGCTCTCAGCAGCCCTGATCAATGTTTCAGTCACAGCACTGACATCGATGTCCTCCATACTGAGGAGGGCATTTGAGGGTGTGCAGCTTGGGTGTAGACCACTGGCACTGAGCAGTATTACCCTGTCTGTTCTCCAGGTTTGTAGTGTAGGGTGGTAGGTTTATCATTCCAGCCTTGCCTGCAGTGGGCACTGTGGGGGTGGCAGGTGCCTTAGCCAAACCCTTGAAGACCAGGGGCGACAGGTGCGAGCCATACCTTGCGAAGGGGCGTGGCGTGCCAAGCTGTCATCCCAGGTATGAGGAATCTGGATCCTCCTGGAGTACGCATCCTTTTAAACAAAAAAGAGCTATTGTTAAAGGACAGCTCATAAGAGCAGCAAGAATGTGTAACAGGGAACTGATTTTCTATGATGAGTGTAAAAAACTTGAAAACATGTTCACAAGTAGAAATTACCCCGTAGACTTATTCTTGGACCTGTTTTATGAAGTCGACACTAAAAGATTGAATGGGACTTATTACCCCCTTCTTAAAAGGAAAATTATTGCTACTGAAGTGCCTACTATAATTTTGGATTCAGACTCATCCAATATAACACTAGAGAATATTAACAGCAATAACATTTCGGAGAGAGTCAATTCCTTAAAAATTAGCTTTATTTCTACTTTTAACAGTGACTCTTTAGACATACAATTGATTTTACTGAAGAATTGGCAATATATTTTAAATAATGAGGAACTGATAGAAAAACTAGGTGTTAAACCTAACTTTGTATTTAAGAGAGGGAGAAACCTGAAATTCATCCTGGAAAGTTGCAACAATTTAAACAATAATAGCAACAAAAAAGGATGTAAACAATGTGGATTCTGTAAATACTGTCACTACGTCAATAATTGTAGTACTTTTCAGGTAGATGAGAATAAGTATTACATTAATGGCAACCTCAATTGTAATTCAAAGTCTATTGTTTACTTAGCAAAATGCAATTGCTGTGAAGCACACTATATAGGAAAAACTGACCGCAGACTTCGTGACAGAATTTATGAGCATCTTTATGCTATAAGAAATAAAAAATGCGATAACGCTCTAGCAAAACACTGTGAGAGACATCTAGGGCACAGTTTTAACTTCACAGCTATCGATATTATACCACACACTTTGTAGAGGGGGACCTGTCAACATTTTATTAGAAATTCGTGAACTAGAATGGCAGATAGCTTTAAATTCCTTTAGTTATCCAGGACTTCATGAAAACTGCAATATTAATTGCATGTTGAAAATGAGGAATTTCTTAAGAAAGAAAAAAACATGATAGCTACTATTTAACGCCATGTCCAGTGCATATTTCTATTATTTTGCTCAGAATTACTGACATACCCCCTTTCATATTTGCACTAAATACCTTTTAGTAATGTTATAGTGTTAATTGTCCATAGTAACCAGCTCATATTACACAGGACATATACATTAGTCTTATACATTTATTATTAATAAATTTTGATTTTTATGTTTTATTTCTTATATTAAGAACATATTACCATACTATTATAACACAATAACAAGTAATGTCATAGTTGAGATTGTTTTAATTAAACATTTAGTAAATTATTGTGATTTTTTAACCTTCAATTTGTCATGTATAAGTTATTATCTTTCATTATGTATTTGGGTAAATAGTTTTAACCATGTTAGAGATACAATGCTATCAAGCATTGTTATAGTGTGGTTCTTTAAATACTAGAAGTACCTCCCACACGTCATACTAATTACCCATATATAACTGGCGGTTATTTTGAAAGTAAGTGTTTGTTGCTGAAGAAGCTGTGGTGTCACTACGGCGAAAACGCTGTTTTTATTATAAATAAAAGCGTTCCTTTTTTACATCTCTTTGGATTTGGATTTTATTACTCTCGAAGAGTTACATCTGTCGCATTACTGCTGCCTGTTTGGGAGGTGACGTCCCTTTTCTGTTTTTCAATCGTTTGTGCTATTTTTGTGGAACATTACTATGAATCTGGATCCCCCTCAGACTGACACCGGTAACCAGGCACATTATCAAGGGTGACCACTTGGAGCCAGTATAGTGGCATCATACTTGATGAGGGTGGGATACTGCCCAGGGTCAGGGACATGCTGGCCTGGGCTACACAATCTGAGTGGCCCTCTATGTCTCCTTTAATGTATCCCAGGCTGGTATGTCTCCAGTCGTTGACACCAGCATGGGCAATGACCGCGTCATACCTGTACATGCTGCGGAGTGACCTGAGTGCGTGTGTTATGTGGCGGATTCCAGCGCCCGACAGACAGCCTACTGTGATCATTCCCTTGTTCCATCTGGTGGGTGGGACATCGGTGTGTCTGACAGTGGCTTCACCCATTACACGTGTGTCTGGCATTGTGTGTGTGTTGCCTTTGGGGCTCTGACTGTTTAGCACACTGACGTTGAGAACTATGTGTTGCATGTCCTATGTCTTGTGGAGGCAGTTGCTTGTGTGTCTGCTTCAGAGGGCTCGTTAGGTTCATGACATGTTTTAACAGTGCCTCCAGGCATGTCTTAGTGTGTTCATGTGTTTGATTAGCATTTGCAATACTCACATGTGACACTGGGTTTGTGGTGTGCATGGTGTCCTTCCCCTCCCGTTTGGTCTTGCCGGTCATGGTTTGAGAGAGCACAGCCCCCTGTCTGGCTATATAGTTGCATCTGTCACATGTATTATGTTCATTGGGGGAGGTGCAGCTTGTCCGTGTCCATGAGGCACCTGTAACAGTGCCCAGGACACCCAGATTCACCATCTGAACAGGAGAGGTCACTAGCAATTGACCCTTCGACATGCCAGAGAATGTGAATGCATTTGCTGTGTAACCGGGTCAGAAGGCACCTATAGAGAAGTGGGTACACAAGGGGATTCTAGGCCAGTGTAGTACTCCATTTAGTATACCTGTACTCTACCTATGTAGGAATACTATGGGAGTAGGTGCAGAGCTTTTGTGATATAGAGAACAGACAGTCGGGATTGCAAGAAGAGAGATTATACACATAAACCTGCGGAGCACGGAGCCAGATACAGTGTAACGTTGCTTACACGGTACATGACGCACATGTCCACACATATACTGCACCTGACGCCTGTGGTCGGTGCCACAGGCTACAGTGGACAGAGACATCACATACATGGCATGACACAGTACAGGTATGGTGACATTCTGCAGGTGTCGTACACAGTGTGCTGGCTACTGACCGCAGGTGTCACCTGTCAGCTGTGGTGCACGGTGTGCAGCAGTCGGATGCTGTACCGGTACAGGAATATGTCCGCAATCGCGGTGCGTACACCTCTATGGCACACACACCATTGTGTGCAGATGGGGACACCTGTCTGTGTGGTCAGCACCCTCACAAGACAATGCACCCAAGCGCCTTGTCACAGGGGGTGGTCTTGCACAGGTGGCCAGTAAGGCTCACAGGTATGGCATTGACAGGGCTGTACAATGCAGCACCAGTACGGGATGGTCACCCTGTGTGGTCAGTGTCCAGTTGCAACACTATATCTGCATACACCCTCACAACAGGCAGCAGACATATACACATGTTGACACACTGACATGGTGGTGACCACACATGTCTACACGGAGGGATGACGTGTTGCATGTACTGCACCATCCACATCGATGCACCCCACACTGAGGTAGGTACAGATCTCTACCATGGTGTACAGTGATGTGTGGCACGTGGCTCATAGTCCCCCCGATCTGTGGCATACATGGGCACACATTCCTGCACACATGTTGGTGCTAGGAATGCCACACCTGCTGTATGGGATATGTGCAGGCGTGCAGCAGTATGTAGTGCATCCTGCGTACTACCACTGTATCTGGCAGCTGTGCCAATATTTGCACTTGGGAGTTGGTAGGGGTTACAGTGGCCATGTGACATATGGTCGATGACGCATGGCCGATGGGTATGCATTATGGCAGCGCTGTCATGTAAAGGCGACATAGCAGACTGTATGCACATGGCAGGGTAGGATGGTGTGTGACACACCTGTGACCAGCACCTGCACACATGCATGTGGACAGGTGTTTAAACACATGGTGTACACACAGACTGCCATGTGTGCTGTTACTATGCCACCATATGACGGCCCCCATGATGGGTATGCATGTGGTAGGGGGTTGCAACTGTGTTACGGACACCGGACACCACTCATGCACGGCTGCACCATGCACAGTACACGTGTCACATGTATCCCCTGTTGCCATGT